>NC_142040.1:21483262-21783262 GCF_982192425.1 Myodes glareolus | reverse complement strand
TCTTCCTTTCGTACACAGCAATACCCTGACAAAAAAATACTTTTAAAGAACATCTTAATGATGAAGAAATTTAGATCCTGTTCCACATTTTGGAAGCTGTTTAGCACAGACCTAAACAGCAATGCTCAGTGTGAACACACTCCAAGACAGAAGAGTGACTAAAACAGGAAAGTGTATCTACGGATGGGCACAGAGACACCACCGAAATCACAAGAACCCACCTAAACACAGCCCGCAGCTCAAGGTGTGGTATTCTCCAGTATCACCTGCTGACTCCGTAATTAGATATCAAGCACACCTGAGCCTGAGCAGGTCTGAGATGAGCTCATCATTAAGTCATTTAGGAGATGCTGATGTAGGCAGTTTCACTTTTCTGGACACCCATAAAGGCTGGGCTGCAATGATGGGGAACACAAGCTGAGCTATGGTGCAGAAAGGAAAGAGACTTGCAGGCTGGATGGGAGCAAGGGCAGCCCCGCGCTGCAGTTTCCACCTTCCAGCCCGAAGTGCTGTGTTGAACACCACGGCCTCAGCTTGGTGCTATGGGAAGGGGCGGGTATCTGGAAGAGTGGGGCCTACTAAGCAGTCTAAGTCATTGAGGGCATGCATTATAACTTTAGTGGTCATCTTTCTTTGGACTACAAAGCTCTCTCTCCATAGGTAAGGATGAGTCCTCTCAGGGCTTTCTAAGAAGGATACCATCATTTCAAACACAAGGTAGCAATTAATATCACTAACCATTTATTCTTTCATTTCACATTTGTTGCTCCATTTTGCTAATAATAATAAGTACTTCAATACAAAGTATTCCAGAGACCTGAGTAAGCCAATCAGTGTGGTAGATGCCACAACAAAGTTGGCTAGGCGGCCTCAGAGCAGGCAGAGTTCACAACTTAGGGGAGATGAAAGAATCTGGCTACTTGAGTGAACTAAGTAAAACTGTTCCAGTGCTTGCTGCTTCCAGTGGTGCCGCCCTCTTCTGAGCGGCCCCTGGCATCTCTATCTGTGGCACTCTGGCACAGCTGTCTAATCAGTCTTCTGGCTCCTCTTCCTGCATTCTACCAAACAGGCACTAGGTTCAGTCTAGTGGAACACAGTGGTGAGAAGCAAACCATTATGATAAAGCAGCGTTGTACCATCCCTCTGCTCAAAGCCCTCCAGCTTCATGGAGAGTAAAAGGAAAAACTCTTTACCCCCACTGCCCCCCCCCCCCAAACAAAGCTGCTAGGTCCCTGTTGACTGCATTCCTCTTACTCTTACTCTGGACACCATTGCTCACTCTATTCCAATGCACCCTGATGTCCGTGTTCCTCTAACACAGCAGCCAGACAGCTACACATCTACCATATGTCCTTGGTGTCTGTGGCTCGCTTTGCTTGGGATGTACTTTCTGCACATAGCCACCTGGCTCAGTTCTGATACATCTTAATCCCAATATTACCTGCCTAATGAGGTTTAATAAAACTTCTATTTCCCCCATATTCTCCTTTATCATTTCACATTGTCACTTAATATTATGCTCCTTCTCCTCTCCCTCCTGTCCTTCACTTCCTTTTTTTGAAGTCGCTATACAGCCCTAGATGGCCTGGAATTTGCTTTGTAGACCAGACTACAAACTTACAGAAATCTCCCTGCCTCTGCTTCTACAGTACTAGTACTAACCGTGTACACCACACACCAAACACAGCAATAACACAATGTTTAATTTATCTATTATGTTTATTATCTGTTTTCCCATTAACTCCTTACTTTAAAACATAATTTAATCTATTTTCAGAATTCAAATCAGATTTTCACCATTTTAAATATTACAGAATTTCTTAATAGTCTACCTCCAGTTTTGGTTATAACTATACTTTATCAGATGCTAAGTGTCTGGATACAACATTTTCTAAAAATATCACACTGTGCTTACTGAAGCACAGTGTGGTGATAAGTGGAGAATCATGAGCATCAACATTTATTAGCTTTAGGAAACGATTTAAGAGTTCTATTATATATATATATACATACAAACATATGCATATATATATGGAACTATGAACAAAAGAAAAACTATCTCTAAAGGTGTACACAAAGAAAAATTTTTGATGAGAAGTTCTATGGAACAAATATTAGAAACATACAGATTCATGTAAAAAAAAGGATTTTGATAAAATCTGTACCACCCAATCAGGATGAAAAATAATGCTTGAAAACACTAAGTTTTTTTTAATGATTTATTTTTTATTTTATATGCATTTATGTTTTGCTTACATGTATGTCTGTGTAAGGGTGTCAGATGCCCTGAAACTAGAGGTACAGACAGTTGTGAGCTGCTATGTGGGTAACAGGAATTGACCCCTAGACCTGAGTCCTTTGGAGGTGCTCTTAATCACTGAGCCATCCAGTCAGTCCTGAAAACACTAGTCTTAATTTTGTCATAACAAATGTTCTAAAAGTGAAAAGCTTGCTGCATTCTAAGCTGGCGACAAGGCCATCCTCACAGGATTCCTGAGGAGGTAATCAGTTCCCCAGCTGCTGTGACAACACAAGAAAAAGCTTCCCCCAGAGGGAGGAGAACAAAAGCATCAAGCATCAGTGAGATGATCCCCTACAAATCTTTCCCCAGCACATGTTTAAATAATAAAAGTCGTTCGTGTACCTTTAGATGGTTTATGAAAATAAGCAATCAATTCTGCAGCCACAACATTATTTCTAAAGGAAATCTATGTGACTCACGACGCCTGTAGACACACAGAGACAAAGCACACATATTTTATCAGTTTATTACAGTAAGCAAATAAGCGTGGAATGAGAGAGCACATAACTGTCTACTTAGTGCTTCCTGAAACATTTATAAGAGCTGTTATCTCCCTAATAACAGACAGACAGCGTGCGATTTTAGAGAGGAGAAAAGCTTCATATTTTTTAACACTTCACTAAAAAGTAACTGAAGAGTGTAAAATGAAAAATACTCTGTGCAGTTAGCAGGTAATGGACCATATTATCAACTCAAGTTAGATTTATAGGATACAAACTAGTCACTAATAGTTATTTTATGACATAGCATGTCTGCTTTTTCTTGAGATTATTAAGATTAAAGTTGTAAAACTTCTTTTGAACATAGCTGTTCAAAATGATTGAATTATAAAACCTAAAACGAGACTTGAAAAATAAAACACGGAGTATCGAGTGAAGGGCTTACCCTGGCTCCCCCGGCGGCCGTGCCGCTCCTTCAGAGACAATGTTCCACAGAGAGCATTACGAAACCATGTTTTCCAACCTTTTACGCTTTCATCGTATTTAGTTACACAATCATCTTTAAGTATTATCAATCTGTTTTGTCTTTAAATTTCAAAAGAATGAAGAGCTGCAATATACAAACTGTTCTCTTTCTGTCTTGTTTGCTTGGCTTATTTTATGGCAGGGCCTATTTAGATATGATTTATAATGTGACATGGTAAGGAAGAGGCTGCAAGCAGAGGTAAGCTGTGTCTTTTAAATTAGTGCTTTTTAAACCAATGTGCGGTTCAATTGGTCAGAGTTATAAGGCAGAAAGCCTCAGAACTGTCTAATTTACCTAGTGAAAAGCAAGCTCATTGTGTCTCCAGTTCACTGCACTGAACAATATCTAGTATAGTATTAAAAAAGCAAAGGGCAAATTTGCTTTACCGCTACCTGAAAACACAGATCCAAATAAATGTATTAAGCCTTCTAAAGAGCGCTATTTAAAATGAACGATTTGTTATCTCAAGGATAACTCTTATTTATGTATGTAAACCTGACTACTGTAGACAGCAGTTGTGATAACGTCTAGTATTTTGAGTAACAAGCATAGATTAAGAACATTTCAAAATGTTCTTACTTATTTTTGTAATAATTAGCACATCTTAAAAATCTGTTATAGGGGCTGGAGTGTACTTCTTATTCCTGCAGAGTACCTGGACTTGATTCACAGCATCCACATGGTCCCTCATATCATGTAAAACTCCAGCTCCAGGGGAGCAATGCCTTCTTCTGACCTCCATGACCACCAGGCAAGCATGTGGTGCACAGACACACAAGTGAGCAAAAGACTCATACACATAAAAAATAATAAAAAAAATTTGTTTTCAGGCAGATATGAACAGTGTGTACACTTAATGAGTTCATTAATACACGTATGCCAGTAAAGAGGTGCCAAAAGCTGCCTAATTTTGTGTAGTCTGTGCACTAAGCATGGTTCTGACATTTAAAATGGTTATGAAAATATGTTTATGATATTAAAATATCAAAACTCTTAGTTTCTAAAATATTTATTGGCACAGATACTTGCTCATTTTTATACTCTCTTTCTCAGGCTACTTTTGTGCCATGATGGCATCACTGAGTGGCTACAGTCTACAAGGCTAAGGTATTCACTATCTAGCTCTCTTTACAAAGAACCTGGGGCTGAAGATGTAACTCAGTATAGAGCACTTGCCTACCAAGCGCAAAACCCTAACACTACCCCATCCCTAGTCCCATCCCTAACACTACCCCATCCCTAGTCCCATCCCTAACACTACCCCATCCCTAGTCCCATCCGTAACTCTACCCCATCCCTAGTCCCATCCCTAACACTACCCCATCCCTAGTCCCATCCCTAACACTACCCCATCCCTAGTCCCATCCCTAACACTACCCCATCCCTAGTCCCATCCCTAACACTACCCCATCCCTAGTCCCATCCCTAACACTACTCCATCCCTAGTCCCATCCCTAACACTACCAATAAACTTTCTTGTCCCTATATATAAAATGTGTCCGTTTTTAAGACTTTGCAATGTAGAGTGAGTTACTTTACAACATTCTATTCTTTTCCCTCCAAAGACAAGTCTACAAACTCTACTATCAGCACATTTAATTAAAAACAATCTAGTTAGTGCAGTCTTGGCTATAGGTTTGTGTACAGACTTAATCATTTTGAGGGATGCTCTATCTACTCCTAATATCTCCAGGACTTCAGCATGGTGAACTTGGTCAAATGCCTTTTCTGCATCAACTGAGATGATTATGCATTTAGATGATGCACTAAACTTCTTGATTTATGTATTGTGAACCAACCTTGCATCTCTAGGATGAAGCCCACTTGGCCATGTTGTATGATCTTGTTAATGTGTTTCTGAATTGGGTCTGCATGCATTTTGTTGAGAAATTCTGTATCTATGTTCATCAGAGAAATTGGTCTATAGTTTTGTTGTTGTTATTGTTCTTTCTTTACCTAATTTTGGTATCAGGATAATAGTGGTTTTGTTGAATGAATTTTTTAGTGTTTTTTAACCTTCTATTTTATGAAGTAAAGAAGAACTATTACTAAATCCTCCTTGAAAGTTTGAAAAGAATTCAGCAGTTCTTCTGAACCTGGGCTTTTCCTTGTTGGGAAACTTGATAACAGCCTCAATTTCATTACCTGTAATGGGTCTGTTTAAGTGACTTATATCTTCCGCCTTTAATTTTGGTAGGTCACCAGGCTTGAGATACTTCTAACTATGCTGTTATCCCTTAGCATTGTTTCGGCTATCCTTAAGCATGGTCTTCTGTGATTCCACTGGTATTATTGGATTTTTTTTCTAGACCTATAAAATAGGCCTCTGGGATTTTACTGGGCACTGTACTAAATCTGTAGATTAATTCTGATAGTTCAGTCATTTCCACAATATTAATTATGTCAATACAGGAACATGGATGCTATTTCCAACTTCTAGAATCTTCTTTGAGTTCTTTTCTGTGTCTTCAAATTTTTATTGTAGAGCTCTTTCAAGTCTTTGGCTATATTCCTAAGTACTTAATTTTTTTGGGGGGGGGGGTGGGGGGAAACTACTATGAATAGGATATTTTCACAATTTCTTTCTCTTAGAGTATACTGTTGGTATATATGAAGGTTGGTATATATGTTGTTGACTTCTGTATCTTGAAACTTTACTGTTTTTATATTAGAGGTAAGAGTTTCCTAGCACTCTATAGTCTATGTCACCACAAATAATGATAGTCTGAATTCTCCCTTTTCTATTTGTGCCCCTTCCCATGTCTTTCTCTTGCCTAATTGTGTAGCTAAGACTTTGAGAACTATATGGGCAAGTGAGGAGAGAGTAGACACCCTTGTCTCATTCCTGATTTTAGAATTCCATCTATTCCCATAAGCCCTGTAAAAATGCTTCCCTTAAAAGGAGGGCTTCTACTTCCTCCTACAGTAGATGGTAACCAACACAGAAACCCACAACCAGACAATGTGCAGAGAGTGAAGACCTTGGAATATTCAGTCCTAAATGGGATCTCCATAAAATCCCTCCCCTCAGGACTCAGAGAACTCTGCAAAAGAAAAGACAGAAAGATTGTACGAGTCAGAAGGAATAGGAGATACCAAGGAAAGGGTGTCTCCCAAACACGACGAACTGATACATAATATGAACTCACAGAGACTATGGCAGCATGCACAGGGCCTGCACAGGTTCAAAGGCCAGAGTTAGAGGGGGAAGTGGACACAATTTCCCATTGTTAAACAAGAAGCTGCCACTAACTGACAACTGCTTGCAAAGGAAAAATTAGTTTCTGCAATGGAGTCTCACTGGATACATTAGCCACACATAAGGGTAGATTCCATGGCCAACACAAAACAAACCCAGTGGTATTTATTTTTTGTCTCATATTGTTTTGCTATGGTATTTTAAATTTCTTTTTTGGGGGGGTCTGTTTTCTAAAGAAAGAAGGTGTGGAGTTGGATGGGCACAGAGAATCTAGGAGATGAGAGAGGGAAAACCATAATCAGAATAAATCATATGAAAACAATTTATTTTCAATTAAAATAAAAAGTAGGACTTTTAAGATAAGCTATATCTAGCCCTTGGACACTAGAAAAGTCCCTCAAAATAAAGGGTCTGAGGAATATGAAAGGCACAAGCAAGGCAAAGGGTTACAGTTACGGTTCTGAGCTCAAACTAAAGGGTGTGCCTGAACTTCAGTCCAGGTGAGGTCGGAAGCCAGTACACCAAAGAACAAAAACAACGAGGTTTCCTAGGACAATGGAAGGATGGTAAGAACATGTGTGAGAATTCATGGTCTTTACTGAATGCAAACAGAAAATCTAAGGCTAAAAGGCGAGGGAGAGAAGAGGGCATGGGAAGGTAGTCCGACATTAGGAAGGGATAATAGGGTGACAGTGGATTGGCTTGGAAGCAACAGCTAGGGGCTTTCTACAAATAATCTCACCTCACAGGCAGTAATGATTTAGACACAGACAGAATTATAGGTCATTGCAAATGAGGTCATGCTGAGAATATGTACTACAGGCTGGCATGATCTGAATGGAGATTCCCAGAAAAAGGTTAGACTATGGGACAGAACCTTACAGACTATGCCAGGGCAACTAGGAATTGTGCTATGTATTTCAGAGACAGAATTATGGCCTCTAAGGCTGGTTATGCCTCCTTGTACTATGCCTCCTCAATTGTACTATAAGTTAGGGGATAGGAATCTCCCAGGCTGGGCGACATTGCTCTCATCCAGATAAAAGTCTAAGGAGTAGGAAAAGTTATCTCAGTTGATGGACATGGGTATGTTAACTGAAATAATAGCCCCCACCCAGGATGCTTTATTCAGTCTGACAGAACAGAATGTAAAGGGTTCCTTATACATCACAGGTGCCAGTATCAGGTGCCAAATCCCTGACACCGAGCAAGGATGGGGAAATGGGTTCTTAGAGATCAAGAGACAGAAATAGAGACATAGACAAACATTTATATAATCACACACACTTTTCCTGATCTTTGTACAAACATATAAAATCTCTCACTGACAGAAAACTTGATTTGCAGTATAGGAACTTGAGGTTCTTTGGAGTCCAAGTGTATGAAGCAAAGCCATGTGATCTGCATCCCTATTCATAGTTATATTAGTTTATTTTTCTATGTTAAATGCTTTCCTTAATTATTTGAGAATTTCATACAATGCAATTTGATCATATCACCCCTTCCCTCATCTCCCAGATCCTATCAAACATCCTTATCTACCCAACTTTACTCTCATTCACATATCCTGCCCCTGCCCTACTAAGTCCAGCCTGTGCTGCCCACCTACTCCTGGACATGAAGCCTGCCCTGTTCATGACTGCTCAGAGTTCCCATGTGAATCTGCCCTGTTGTTTCCAGAAACTCCTGTTTTCTTCCAGCCACTCATCACCTGTGGCTCTTATTATCTGTGATGATTCCAGAGCCATGAGGGTAGGAGATACACATGTCCCATTCAGGACTGTGGGCCCCAAAGTCTATGCCCACCGACCAGTTGTGGGACCCAGTGTTAACTGTCATCTACAGCAACCTCTATCTTCAGAATTTCAGTTGCAGAATTTTATTTCAGGCTAATAAAAAACATTAACTCCTTAATATTTGAGCACTTTAGAAGACCAAGTCAGAATACTCCTGTAATAAGAATGTGCTGGGGTGGTGCTGCACACCTTTAGTCCTATCACTTGAGAGGCAGACATAAGCAGACTGCTGTGAGTTTGGGGCCAGCCTGGTCTACCAAACAAATTGCAGACCAATCCGAACTACAAAGTGAGATCCTGCCAAAGGTAAATAAAGAAGCAAATGAAGAAGTAAGTAGTGAGCGAAGGTGACTAGGACAGTAGGCAGAGCTTGGGTATGAATTGTGAAGCAAAGTATCACAACTCCCCAGGCTTCCTATCTTTCTCCTCCACAAAATGGGGCTAAGTCTACACATCCAGCCTGCTTCATCTACTTGATGTGAGGGCTGAATGAGACAGTATATGTGTAATTGATTTTTAAGCTCCACAAAATTCAATAAGCAGTATTTTGGGGATTATTAGTAAACTGAGTTTTCAGTCAGTGTTGAAACAGCAATCTGTCAGATGACAAAGGGTCATGAGGTTAAAAGTACACATGAAAAAAGCTGAATCATCATTGGAAAAAGGCTTTTATAACAATATCGCTGTATTTATTGATAGTGCCGTCCAAAGGCCTTTAAAAAAGCAATCCCTTCCCCCATGTCCTTTTCCCCTCTCAGTTAGCAGTGGCTGAAGAGACTGTCTCTAAAAGGTTTCTAAATGATGTTGATGTTAAAATATATAGGATCACCATTTAACAGCCTTTTAAAGAGCAGTCCCTGTACCATCTTTGTTAACAACAGAGGGAGGTAGGGACTATTTTTTTCAAAGGCTTTTAGAGGATGTTGTTAAAAGAATATATAGTGACATCATTTAAAAGCCTTTTAAATAACAGTCCTCCTTCCCTCCCAATTGTAATGCCCTTGGCTTTCATTTATTTTGTACTACGAGCTGAAAATGGACAAACCAACAGATCACTGACTATAGCAGCATTTGTAGACGGAGGGTGATGCATTGCTATTAAGAAGACTGATGTCCAGAAATAAATCCAACTCTTCAAGAGCAAAGTTTCACAACTATACAGGATGTTGCCCACTCTCCTGATCACTGAGAAGTGCTGTTTGATTGTTTTCTCTGCAAGTTTTCTGGATAAGTTACCACACAAACAGGAACGGAATTGCAGTCAAACTAGTCTGAGAATTCCCAGGGCATGAATGCAACCCGCTTCACTCCTCCCTAGTTACCATCTGTCCATCTAAGGGCTAACCCAACGCTCGGCTCCTAGTCTGTGGTTTTGATCACTCAACTTCTGCCCACTGGTCCTTCCTCCCCTAGGAGACAGCAGCGCTCATGCAGTTATAAAGAGAGCACCATCAGCTCCCATCTTAGGTTCAGGGCATTTACCCTGACTGACAGTGGCTCTGAGATGGGTCAACTATGATTAACCCTCTCACAGAACCACATAAAACAGTACCAGCCCAGGGAATACAAGACATGAAACAATTTTACTTTTCATGTTGGGCTGGGCCTTCTCTGACAATCTCTCACAGGTTTGTACCACCTTGATGAGGAATTTTTAGAGGTCCCAAAGTAGAGCTCCCCAAGCAGCGTCCCGGAGTTAGAGCTCAGGCCTCACTGTTGTCAGTCTTGCACAGAGAAATCACTTTAGTTCCGATTTACGTAATCACAATAAACTGTCATTTACTTGTTATCTTTTAAATAATATTAAATCAAACACTAAATATTGTTGAGAATACAATGGTCAACTGCAGCCCAGCGTGTCAATTTGACTATTCCCACTGCTACATCTACTGCATAAGTCTTAATCATACGACACTTTGACATCATTATTTAATTTAGGTATCATTTAACTTTATGTATATTCTTATGCCCTGGGTAACTAGCAATATGCTAAGCCTGAATACAATTTCTTTATATGTTTTAGCCTTTTTCCAAAACACAAGTAACTTATTTCTCTGATGCCTTAAGAGCACAAATGAGTTAGTTATCTAATGAGATAAATTAGTGTTTTTGTCAAAAATCTATATTCTGACTGTTGAAATATGTGTTAACATTTTCTTGCACATCAAAAGGACAATACTAGCACGAGGCAAAAATTAATTTGCTGTGAAATTTGCAAATTTTCTTAAGAGGATCTGACAGAGGCAACAGCTTGATTAGGCAGGGGGCCAGAATCGCTACTGGGTCCACAGAGGTCGCACAAAGATGGGGACAGACCACCAAAGTTTAATAAACCAGAAGCAAACTTTATTCCAGGAAAAAAATAAAAAATTAAAAAAAATAAATCTCCATGGGGCACAAAAAGCTTATCAGTTAGCTGAGACCATAGCCAGAGACGAATTTGTAAGGCTGTGGCAAAGGACAGATTTTGAACCGTCCTTTTTTATAGTAAGAAACAACAAGCATTAGGCAATAACAAAGGAATTTTTACAATCTCAAGGTAAAACTCATACAAATTGCCTTTTTTTTGCAATTTCCAGAGTTTTTCAAAAATTAACAGAGTTTTCCAGCTAAACTACTGTTTGCATTCAGTGCACTGTTTTTCCCTGGCACTCCTTGACAGTGTTTACCAAGGCTCTGCACTCTCTGACACTGCCAGTGCCACACAGCAGGGAAGGGTATGGGACAATATAAAACCAAAAAGTCAAAAGTCACAGAATCCCATCATTTGAAAGTTAACTCAGCTCACGTCAATTTCTGGTCAGGAGTGGTGGGGGGTGGGGGGCATCTAAGAGCTGATCCTCAGTTTGCAGAGTGACCCTAAGTTTACAGAGAGATGCTTCAGCCTTGCAAAAAAAGCTATGGGTTGTAAAGCAGAGTAACACGCTGTTAATAGTTAATCCTTAAGCTGCTGACAGTCGGCTCTCATTCTCCTTGGCTTACAACTTAATATTTCTTTATTTCTATATTCTTATTTATGGAATCTACATTTTTATATTCTTATTCTTGGACTCTTCAATCTCCAAAGCAAGAACACCATCTGAACCTAGGACAAAGAGTTCGCACCACTGTGGCCGACAATGGCCTCGAAGGAATGTGAGCGCTCTCGAGAGGGTGGGAAGGTAGAAAAGATTCCATCTTTCTATCTTTCCCCTACAGCTCCAGAAGGAATAGAGCCATCAATCTTTTGGTTTGTTTTTCAAGACAGGGTTTCTCTGTGTAGCTCTGCTCTTCTGAAACTCTCTCTGTCCTGAACTCAGAGATCCACCTGCCTCTGCCTCCCAAGTGCTGGGATTAAAGGCCACCACGGCCTGGCCTGATTTTTTAGTTTAGGTCAGTGAGACCTAGTTTGGAGCCCTGACTTCAAGAGCTATATGATGATAAATTCTCGGGGCTGGAGAGGTGGCTCGGCAGATAACAGCCCCTGATTTTGCAGAAGACCTGGGTTGGGTTCCCAAATGTGGCTCACCACCACCTGTACTCTCATTTCCAGAGACTCCGATGCCCTCTTATGGCCTCTGCTGACACTGCACACATGCGGTACATACATATACATGCAGGCAAAACATTCATACATAAAAAATAAAAGGTCAATAAATCTGCATTGCTTTAAGCCATCAAGTTTGTGGAAATATGTTGCATTAGTAAGAAAACTGTCTCTGAAACCTCACTGTGGGTTCCTGTGTTGTGACTCTACTTGTGAAGAAGGTGGCACACATGAATCTAGGAAACTGCACTGCTTCCCTACTAGGGTCAACAACAACTGGCACAGACACTAAAGGCTGTGAATAACTCTTAGTCTGGACATCTGTTTGCCAGGGTTAGTCTAAAAAAGGTACCCGCCCTGCAGCCATCCTTTCCTGTCCTAAGTACTGGTAGTTGATTGTGATCTTTTTGTGGCTAACTGGCAGACACTAGGAACAAATAAAAGATGACCCTTCTCAAAGTCACTGCATCTTAACCTCCTCTTCAGAAGGCAGGTATGAGCCTTTCTGTTAAATATGAGTGGAAAATGGGATTACTGCTGGATTAATATAGCAGCAGCGACAGGCTCTGGTGCGCTACAGAACAAACACGTTTTGATGGGGAAAATGAAGGAAAACAAACATGGGAGGTACTTTGGGCGGGGCAAAATAAACTGATAATGAAGAAACTTTTCAAAAAGGAAACTTTGTCTAGAAACATCACTTTCTCAAATGAACACAAGACAAAGGTCTAATGTTTAAAAAGTATGTGACTCTCTGAATGCAGGTTCTACTCATCTGGCAGTTGTTTGTGCCTGTCACACAAGCAGTTATAGAGACGAGTAACACAGGTGTGCGGCCAGTGAGTGCTTAGGCAAAAAGCATCACCAAATATGAACAAATGCCACTGAGAAAGAGCACCAATTTAGTATGCATCGATCTGACAGAAGCCTATGTGAAATGGCAAATGTGTCTTGGTAGAAATGCTACATGTGTAAATAATATTAGTGAAGGCATCTGCTTTAATTCGGGGCTATACTACAATTAAAAAGAGGCCCCTTCTACAGACCTGGCTGACTTGGCAGCACTGGTCCTTCCCTTTGAATAAACATCTCTGTAGCTAGACTCCACACTTCCAGCTCACGTGACTTCCAGCCATATGCTTCCTCGCCACAGCTCAGGACCGCGATATACAGAGAGCAGAAGACACCAGGCACATTTATTTCTCAAGCCAAGGTCTCACTACATTGCCTAGGCAAAGTCTTAGCTCAAGGTCCTCTGGTCTTAGCCTGCCCTCACCCGACCCCAGTACCCTGGGTTTCATTGGAGCCTCTGTACCTCTGTTCATGTTTCCATGAACAATTATTAACAGAAGCAATCAGGTTTGAAAGAAGAAACTCAAGAAACCATAATTGAAAGCAAAAGAATTCACTCCAGAAACAAATGCCAAATCCGCCGAGACTAGAAAGAACATAAAGCTATATTCTTTATTCTAGCCAATGCATTCTTAGCAAACTGGGAAGCAAATTTCACGTACATAATTTCCTTGTGTAATCTAAGACCTGCTCAGGTCACCACACTGCCTTTGACATAACAGCACCTCTGGCTGAGGGCTTAGAAGCAAGATAGAGGCATTAAGTCACATATCCTTAAAAACAGACTCTAGAAAACACACTGGTCAGGCTTAGAAGATATATAACTACATTGAAGATGGGGGGAGAACCTGTGCTAGGATTCCTGTGTGCCTATTTATCAAAATATTGATGAGTTGATAGTTTACTCTAGGTGTGTCTCATTCTTTAAGGAATTAGTTCAAAGGGCTAGTTTCCTAAGGGGAAACTGCCAGGCTGGATGCTAATCCCTGACAGTTCTTTTAAACTGCCTTACCTGCTGCCTGCTTACAAAACGAGCGATTCAGATTTGGTGAATAGTACTAACTACGGGTTCTAGAAAATGGGGAAAACTTACACATTCCACCCCAAGCTCCCTTCTCCCTCCCACCAATGCGAGAAAGCTCTGGTTCAGATTAAGCTGACAAAGGTATAAAGCTCAGTCGTTGGTGGCCGATCCACATCACACTCACCAAGAATGATGCTCACATGATTAAACGCGTGGTGCAATTTTGGGAAGTAAAGGAATGGTGATGTGAACATTTTTCTCACACAAAACATGTTTCTGCTACAAGCTCACACTTTGGATCACTACTCTGATCAGCATGGCCCACGCAGAAACCTGTAAGAGCTTCCAACTGCATATCACATGCAGCTCAAACCAATGCTTTATGAAGAACAACCCCTTCACAATGACACCTCTGGACTCTGAGTAAATAACAATTCATTTCCTAACCTTGACTTCACAGTCCGGCCTTTCCACTATCCTTCCTTCCTTTTTTTCCTTCTTCCCAAACAAGTGACAAAGAAGCTGATTGAAGGGGTCCATTATGTATCAACTTAAAGAAAGGCAAAGTGATTGATGAGAACAGCAGTCACCTTCAGTGCTGGCTACTGCACCTGTATCCTTTCTGTCAAATGACCTGAAAATCCTGCTGACAGTTCAACATTCAGTACAAGGATATTCAGTATGGGACGACAGTTCTCACTATTTTTATTTGCAATGGAGTCTGTAGTGTTATAATCTGAAAGCAAAAGTTAAATTTTCTATTTTGTAAAGCTTTATGCTGTTTTCCTAAACAAGTCCCTGATTGCCATGGAATGGGGCTCTGTAAAAGCTCAGCCTCGCTGGAGCAGACAGAACAGACAGCAGTGTGCCTGGAACCTGGATGCTGCTTTCAGCCGCACGGTTTGCTTGTCACCAGAATCCACACTTAACCCAGCGGCATTCCTTTAGTCAGCACTGGATGGACTCCAGCGAATTCCACTGCCACAAGAGCCATTCCTGGTTCTCACTCTCTCTCTGGGGGGAGGGATCTAAAAAACAATTATTAACCAAAGTAGAAAAGAGTAGAAACAACATCCCCAGAACATTAACACTACCTAAACTGTTTCTCGGCTTTGGGATGAGGCAGAGAACAAACAACTACAGAAGTTTGCCCACATGAAGGACTTCTGATGTTTAAGGAAACTTCATCAGGGGTGAAGTCAATCACAGGCTATGGGCAACAGCGGTGCATGGAGAGCCAGCCCAAGCTCAAAAGAAGCCCAGGCTGTGTGTGTGGACACAGCACCATTTCCTCTGGGCATTTATTACCTGTTAAAAACCAATCTTTTGGTGAGTGGCAGTTCAGGGTTTTTGAGAGCAAGCTGCAATATTTCTCCAGGTCTGCAGAGTCATAATTAAAGCTGAACTGAGCGGAATTGGAGAGGGAAGGTCAGCGAGGTGCCGTATGAGAGATGAGGCTGGGCTGATGGGCACCAAATGAACAAATTATGATGGGCCCCACTCAATGTGATGAGGTCAAATGCTTGTTTCTACCCACTGACAGTTCAATTTCCCTGAAATGTCTCCCGGTTCTCTATGAGCTAATTATGAATGAAAAGTTATCAACTGCCCACGCCAAAAGGCGCTTAAATACTATTTTGTGGAGTTCTTAATGTCAAAATATTGTTCAAAACAGCATGCTGTACCACTCCACATACAATGCCTGGGTTAATCTAAATACCAGGAAAACACTATCAATTTTCCTCAGGTTTCCCGGAATGTACACATGAACAAATTCTCCAGCACTTGTCAGTGGAACAACAAATAAAAAGATCACCTCTCGATAACCCTGCGCCATGCCCACGGCTCCTTTCCTCAGGCGGCAGCACTCCTAGCTCTGCTATCAGATGACACAAATCTACAAGTTACGGCCCTTTCTCCCTTTTCAGGAACCATCCTACCAGATTATCAGCATCCAGGCGTCAACACTTAGATCTGTTCCAGCATAAGATTTACTGCACGGAACCAGCTCAAATGCAACGGACATACCCCAAGCTTCCGCGGAATCATGTTCCTGGTCTGTACTTATGATATTCTTTATACCTTTAAGCTTAAGTACTTATAATTTCTTTTCACATTCTGTGACAGGCGATAACTATATGACAGAATTTAGGGCTCAAATAATTAAAAACAAGTATGTGGATTTACTTGTAATAGCAGCATAGAAACAGCTTAAGATAACAGATTCTGAGGTCCTACTATGTGCCAGCTACTATATGAGGCTATCGTAGGAGGATATCTAACATAGTAAGTAACTTGGAGTTTTCTAGCAAGTTACAGCACATATAAAAGCTTGGATCAGTGCCCCAATGCTAAAGATATACCACACAGAAACAGAGTAACACGGCCTAGACAAAACATAGCATTGAGTTTGAGTTTTAAGAAAAACTGTAAAAAGAAAAAATGTAAATACAATGTAACTGAGAATTGTGTTGTATGTCATTTTTCAAATTAACAACAGAGAAATGGAGTTTTAGGATGGTCTTTAAAAGGAAAATAGGGCCAAAGTATAAGAAGAACTACTTGGCAGAGCTGGGCAGAAAAGGAGGATCAATTACATCTCCACAGAGACCACTGGCCCTCAAGAGGAGAGTGGAGAACACATTGCTATCTCAAAACATCTTATTTAAATACAGCCTTATACTTTCTGGCAACTTAGAAATAAAGAAACTTCAGAGCATCACCCTTTGCTCCCACTGTAGGAAGAATATATTTAGGTATGCAGTGTCAATTTATATGATTCCTTGGAAGCATTATTTCATAAATTTATGTTTAGTGATCACAGTTTAATTCGTTCATTAAGGGACCCTTTCCTGGAAGCTGATTTTTTTTCTAATTCTTACTGTAATTGCATTGTTCTGATCTTGTATTATAAAGGCAGCTGCTTGCCTATCATTTGTACTTTCCTCGTTAATCCTGACTCAGTGAATTAACCTTTAATTACAGCCGTTAAAATTGAAATGAGCCTCTTGTCTGGCTGGGGCTGCCCCCTTTCAGTGCAGGGTTCTGATGAAAAATTTTAGGGTCAATGAATATGTCCTATGTCATGTCTGATAGCTGCTGAAGACGTGAGGAGGTAAATGTTACCTTAGAAAGATGTGCTCTCAATTTGCAGGAGCTCTCTGTTGACAGCAAAATAAACTCAAAATTGTATTTTTAGATTCTCAGTCTCTCATGATATACTTTTAACCAAATCAGAGGGCATGTGAGGAACATAGACCACGGGGTATAAAATATTCAACTAAGTACCAATAGTAATTTTCTCTCCATCTTACAGTCTGAAATAGTACATGTTAAGTAATAAAAGGAATGCCAACAACTACTATTTTCTTAAATTTTTTACAATTTATTTTGTGTGTATCTGTGCATGTACATAAACATGGTATGGCATGCATATATGTCAGGACAACTTGAGGGAGTTGGCTCTTTCAAGCTTTCTCTCTCAACCATCATGTGAGCTCTGGAGACTGAACCCAGGCTGTCAGGGTTGGCGACGACTGTTTTCACACACTAACCATCCTAGCAGCCCCAGAGTTCTACGATTTTCTAGATATGCACTTGGTGGAAATAACTGACTTAGTGATGTCATAACACGGACAGTAGGATTATTTACACTGACTTCACTGGGAATGAATCCTAGGAAGCAAGAAGATGGCAAGGAGTAATTTCATTGGCTTAAAATGTGTCTAGTAAGCACCGTTCATGGTGAGTACCAGGGGTGGGAAGGCCATTATAAAGGCTCTGACCTATCTTCTAGGGACTCAGACTCCAATTCTCATTATATTTTCTATATAAAAGAAAAAACCACCTTTCTTTATACAATGTTTGCTGAAGTCATTTGAAACATCTTTAGTTAATGTATTTAGACTTCCAAACCTTAGAGCTGAAAAGGACCTGAGAAACAGTTGCTTCAGTTTCATAATGACACAGATGAGGTTCTGAACTTATTCAAAACTGATGATGAGTTTAAATTTACAAGCTACTGAGGCCGGATTCTCTGAATGTGGCTGGCCCGGAGTCTTTCTGAAAAGCCATTGACAATGACACTGGGACTTGTTTCCTCTGCATATACTGGATTTTTGGGATCCAGTCTGCTTGGATGCTCACCTTCCTGGACCTGGAGGGAGGGGGGAGGAGCTTGAGCTACTCACGGGGGCCGGAGACCCTGACTGCTCTTGGGGATGGAGAGGGAGGAGGGGAGGGAGTGGGGGGAGTGGGAGGGTGTTGGGAGGGGGGGCGGAAATGAAGACTTTTGTATTTTAATAAACTTTGAGAAAAAAAAAATAAATTTACAAGCTACTGCACCAGATCATAATCCTACCAAATATGTCGTATGAATTTTACATATTTAAAAACTTATTAGGGAAAATTTCAAATGTACACAAGCAGAGAGGCTACTGTAATAAACAACTAGTTCTTCAGTGAGTTTCAGGTTATTTCCCTTCAGCACCATGAGTGTATGTGGGCTTCCATGCATGAGACCCTGGGTTATACCCCCACCACAACAGGGAGGGAGGAAACAGACACCAAACATGGCACTATCTGCTTAGTCCGTCTAAGCCAATCTTTGATTCTACTTCTTAATTATTAAAAAACAATTTTAGACATAATTTTACCAGTGAACTTGGTTTGTAGGTATAAAGAAAGTCCTAAGAAGCCTTAAAACACAATATTTCATATCCAAAACTAAAACCCAATTAATTCCTTAATTTCTTCTTCAACCAGTCAGCATTCACATTTCCTTGGCCACACATCCTCACGCAGCTGCCTTCTTGAATGGACTCAGAAGGACACACACGTGGCACATGGCTCTCTCTTCATCTCAAGCTTTCTTCCTGTGCCTTTCTGGAGTGGTTGTTTCTTTGAGCCACAGGGTGATACAGGCCTTTACTGCTACTCTAACATTCTGGGGAGGTATTTATAAAGCCAGTAATGTAGAACAGCTGCAAACTTAGAGAAATAACCCTGATTGATAGGCTTATAAAAGATGGATGTAATTACATTCCTGAATGGTTTGAATAACAGTGTGTCTGATCTATTCCAAGATAAGTGGTTTTTACTTTTCTTTGATATCAGGGTCATATACCGTACTTATCTATTTTTACTTCATGCTCTCTTATCTCTGGTAATAAATTAATTTCATAGTGTTAGTTGGGAATGTACCCTATAGCTGAATTCATTTTTATCTTTCTTGGAGAGGAAACAAAGTCTTCATGAATATTATAATACCATTTTTCAGACTTTCATGTTAAAAGATTTAACATTATTAAGTAAGATTTATTTATTTATTTTTCTTATTGTTCTGTGCGTTTAGAAAACAAATTTGGCAAGCTTTTAAAGAGAACAGTTACCTGACTGGCACACAACAGTATTTAACACGTGACTGGCCAGTGCACAGTCACCTATGACACTAAGGGAGAATAAGAATTCTTCTTGCAAATGGTAAAATTCAGCAGAAGCAGCGAGACACAGCCACACAAAATGCTGCCAGTTTTGGAAATAGAGAATAAATCTACCAGAAAGGAAAACATCTTGAGAACAAATTACATTTGTTCCCTCCCACTTCACACTGTAGTGTTTGTAGTTATAATAAGTAAAAGCCAAAATCATAGTCTTAAGAAAGCAGCAGGAGATAAGCAGAGAATTGTCTCAGCTCTGGCAATGATGACCTACAGCCAAGTGCAAAGAATGACGGGAGAAGAGGGAGAAACGCCCATGGCTTTCATTTCTCTCAACTCCTCCATCCTTCATCTCTGCAGATGTGTGTGCCCTTTGTGTTCTGTGTTCCCTGGTAACTATAATTAACATCTCAGTAGACTTCTCACTGGGGAGAGCTCTACTATCACAAAAAGCATTAGGTGTATTTTTTGCCACTTAAGACTTAACCTGGGTTGGTTTGTGTGTACGTGTGAGAGAGAGAGACTACACGAGTGCATGTGTGTGTGTGTGACGCTCAGGGAGCAAAGGCACCTGCAGCTGAGCCTGATGACCCAGGTCAGAGCCGCAAGACCGACATAGTAAGAGAGAACCAACTCCCACAAGCTGTCCTCTGACTTTCATCAGTAATGTGATTTTTAAAATAAAAGACTTAAATTGGCATGTGTTTGTTTGAACCAACTAAAATATTTTACAAAAATATGTAACTCAAAATCAACTATAAACTTTTTCCGTTTTAAAAAGCAGCTCCTTATGTATCCATAGGGATGAAATATGAATGGGACCTAGACGCATGATGTGACAGACACAAAGAATAAATAAAAAGAAAGATTAAAAAGAACAGATGAGAATGGTAACAACATTCTCTGGTAACAACAGAGCCTCTAAGGAAGATCAGAGGAAAAAAAAAAAAACACCAGGCCACAGCATGGCACACCTTTAATTTCAAAATTAAATCAGTTCCCAACTGTAGAGGACTGAATAAAAGAATAAGACAGGACGTGGCTAGGCAATGGAAGCACAAAATACTGTCAAACCTTAATTAAAAAATGTTTTCAATTTAAGCAGACCCAGGCCAGTGATTTTTTCATTATTTTTACCACAGTTCCATGACTACTGACATTTTCATCAGAACAAATAAAGGGTTTTCCTCAAATTTAAAATGACAAAATTATTTTAAAATTTGAATCATAATTTCTTTCTCTTCTAAACTCAAAAGAATTTGATCTTAGCTGGACCTGTCTCTTAGCTCAGGGCTTAAATACACCTTCACTTTAAAACAAAGTAAAAAGTGTATTTCTAGGAGTGCTTCTATCCTACAGAATGCAGACTCTGCCAGAGACACACAGCACTTTTATGGATGACACTGCACACTCATGGAGCTCGTGCTTACCGGATACACTCAGGATGCTGCGCACACAATCTGTCCTTGCAAGGCAGCTTGGGAAAATCCTGACTCTCTGGTGGTATAAAGGAGTGGAACACATGATCACAACAATTTCGGGATTTTGAAAAGGACAGAAGGGAGAGGAGGAAGAGGAAAGACGGACAGAAGGGAAAATGAGATTCTGTAAGATCAAAACTAAAATCCTAAAGCAACTTCAGTCATGATCATCAATATTATTATGCACAATTATCCTAATAACTCCACATGCTGCTTTAACAGATTTCAGGGGAAGTGAATCCCATTCTTCCTCCGTTATAGCTTGCTTTTTCTTTCATATTATTTTTATATTAATGACTGACCTCCACAGTAAAGCAGGCTCACCCTGTTCTCATGCTAGGTTATAACAACACACAGTCAAGACCTCAGCCCTCATCATGGTACGTACTAATCTCAGTAGATTTCCTATAGCAGAAAGCCGTAAGCCTATTTGGTAGCTAAATTTTAATATTTCTTGCCACAACTAACTTTATGATAAAAATGGTAACACGATAAAAAGATAGCTAATGACAAAAACTAACTTTAAAAGCTGTTTTTATGTGTGCATGTGCGTGGTCTCCCCTGACCTCCACTCTGCTTGCGAAAAAAATTCAAGTGTTATCTGTAGGTTCCCTTTTTCACACACTTGGGGAGGAGACATTGGTTGCATGGCTCCTTAGGCATGCCATCAAATTGAACATCATCCTTACTGGAAATTCCACCCTAACCACGGACAACAGGTGCAGATGCTGGTTTGCCACTATTGCTGCAATTGTTAGCACCAGAGCATCAAGGAAGATGAGAAAGAGGGCATGCAGATTCAAAGACAGTTGTAAAAAGTAGTCTTCCACTGTGTGTTTGAGAGCAAAAGTAGTTCAGTCATCTCAATTTTTTAACCTGTGTTAAAGGCTGAAAACCACAGCAGGGATATAGGGTTCAGTAAAAATCAATACTGCTTAAAATATGAGAAAAATAACAACACATAATGGTAATTACAGCTATAGAAGTAAGATTATGCCATGAAAATAAAAGAACTTGCCTTTAGGGTAAGTTTTTCTTCTTTTTCACATTCCACTGTAAACACTGTCAAGACAAGAATCTTGCCTGCTCTGCTTACCACTTAGCCTGGGCCTGAGTAAACAAAACTGGGGTAACAAGGAGTTGGCCTCCCACTCTATCCCTAGGAAAGACTGGCTCCTGAGAGGTCACTTCTAAATGTTGGGATCACCCAAATTATACCAGGAACTGTGTAGGCCCTTTGGGTCCAAACCTGTGCATTTGTGTCATGGCAGTGAGTCATGAGAGGCACCTCGACAGCTTACACTAGGAGGTAACTCAGGACAGGCCTGGCCCAGCCTGAACAACTGCTTTGCGCTCTGAGGCACTTTACAGCAGCCTCACCTTGAGGGAGCAGGGAAGGCTGCAGAGGAAGCACAGAGCAGCGGCCTCACCCTGCCCATATAATGAAGCCTCAAGTAAAAAACTCGGAAACACCGAAGTTCAGTGAGTGTCCCTGGTCAGCAACACTCTGCACAGTGCCACATCCTGATGTCACCCAGGGTGTGCATTTGGAACTCAGAATTCACGCTTAATCCTATGTATAGTGCTTTCCTAAATTCTGTGAGTTTAAACAAATTACTATGCCTAAGGGTGGTTTGGAAGAAACCCTTCAAGTGTATGTGGCATCAGAGATCTTGAGCCAATTTAGGACTCTACAGAAGGACTTTATCTTGATTTTGATTTATCTTGATTTTGGTCAACTCCAAAGTAGCAGATTTTAACAAATTAGCATACAATACACATTCTCATCAGCTCTGGAGCTTCTTTCATAAACTATTCTGGAATTTCTCTTCCACAATATACTATACTTTTAGTCTATATTTATCAATGTTCTTAATGAGCCATATTGCACTATCCTAAGTTAATTTTATAGAACAAAGAGCTGTGCAGGTCACACCTGTTTTTTTATGGTCACACAGATTCCCCACTGTGCAGTGCTGTGGTGTCAGGTGTCCTTTGCCAGTTGGAGTGCCTGTAACACCCCTCGGCATTCTCTGTCAACCCAGCATCTCACATACTGCTGCTTTATCTGTGCCAGGACAAGAAAGATTAAAAGGCAACAAGCTAAGAAATTGTTACTACAATGCATCTCCAGCGTACTTCCCTGGCAGATCTGGAATGAGTATGTGAGTGCAGATGCCAGAGGAGGCCAGAGGCATCAGACCCATAATATCAGCAAATATTATGGTCAAATGGTTCAGTGGTTAAGAACACTTTTTGTTCAGCTTCCAGCACCCATGCTCACTTCCTCCTCGACTCTAAAACCAGGAATCAAGCACCCTCTTCTGGCCTCCAAAGGCACCTGAACTCCCACAGAGACAGATGTAAATATATATTTAAAAAATTCTTATAAAATGAATTTCTAAGGATAGTTTCATACTACATGTTTTCTATAACTTTACTTAATATTACTTTGGAAATTTATCTATGTTGAGCATGTATTTATACTATTCCTTTTTAAAAACTGGCAGTGGCTCAGTGCATACATAAGTCACAATCCACTTATTTATTCCAGGGAAAGGCATCTGGTTTGTGTCCAATTTTTGCCTCTTACAACTCGTCACTGGACAGCACCACACATGACTTCATGTTCCACATGGACAGGGGCACCAGGAAGATGAGCAGAGTCATTCTGACAAAATGAGTCCACACTACTGTCAGAATTGTGCTTTAACTAATAACTAATATGAATCCCTATCAGCTACATGTCCTTTTTTTGCCCCCCCCCCACTGTTTATAGAGTTCTCAATTTTTAGAGAAACCAACTTTAACAAAAAGCTTCCTATAACATGAGTGGATAAAAAAGCATACACCCATAACACTCAGTGACTTAGAAGTTCTCATATTCTAGACTTGATTTAAGCTAGGTTAATGTAATTGACAGAACTAGCAGAATGCACTTGATTGCTTGGCTCATAATCAAAGAATGAGTTACAAGGTTCTAAACCAACCGAGGACAGAAGCATTGAGTTAGCAGCGCTTCTCATGGAAACCTGTGAGCAGACCAGTACAACAGTGGAACAGGCTTAGCAGACATGGAGCCTTGGTCATTACAAGGCACAAAGAGATTGCTGAGAGGTAAGAGTTTAAGAGAAAACAAACTCAGGGGCAGGTTAAGGCAGTCCTGAGTTACAGCTGCTAAAATTAGAAAAATGAGCCACAACCAACTCCCTGATCTGACAGCAGAGGATGCAGCATGGAGATGGCCTGACCTGTGGATATTTCTTTTCAGTTCACAGAGCGCAGATGTCTTTTTTTAAACACAGAATCTTACACAGATATGAAGCATACTCAAGTGCTAAAAAATCACGGGCTCTGTACGTTCATTATGGGTGCTGCAATGTGGTAGATTGCCTGAAAACTTCATAACCCAGAAAAGGTGTTTCCATAAAAATACAATCTCGACCACCAGCTGACTAATCAGTAAACATTAAAGTTGAGAAGAAATATAAAAATTGCAATGAATGAGCCAAGACCATGGTGACATCATTGATTAGATAAAATAGAATTTTCCTAAAATAGTTTAAAAAGTAATGATGTGTCTGTGTGGTATGCATGTGCTCATGTGCAGGTGCATATATATGTGTGTGTGGAGGCAGGGGGTTGACACTGGGTGTCTTCTCCACAGAACCCAGACCTCACTGACTCAGCAACCTCCAGTGCTGGCCTTACAGGCTGTGCTGCTGTGCTTGGTTTCTACACGGAATCTGGGATTCCCAACTCAAGTCTTCCAATCTCAGAGGGTGACTTTAACTTTGCCTTTATAGCAAATTATGTGACCCAGATGAGCAAGGTCATCTAGATTACAGAGACTGAAGTTCCACTCCAACAATTCTAGAGGTATTAAAATTTTGTTCATAGTTTTCTTACATACAATATTCTCTCTCTCCGTTACTCTCTGCATCTCACAGAACCTAATATGCAGAGACTGCTCCATCTGTGTTGTCAGGACTTGATTTAAGCTTGTAGTTTAACAATAATCAAGTGAAAACATCCACTGGAATAAACAGTTTGCCACTGAAATATCATAAGCAAGATCTAAAATGCTCTTTATTTAGGAGCCATCTGTTGGCCAACTGTGAGTTGTCTCGTGCAAGGCTGAAACAAATGCTGTTTATATACTGTCTCCACCAGACTGCAAAAGGAAAGCCTTTGCCTTACAGTTGCGCTCATTCAGCCTTACTAAAAACGTGATTCACAGGGTTGGGACAAACAATCTCCTCCTTTTCTCTCTTGCTCCCTACTTTTCTATACCTTTCTTTTTATAAAATGTGTGTGGGTAATTTGCCTGCAAGTGTGTGTGCCATGCTCATGCAGTAATGATGGAGGTCAGAAGAAGGCATCAGATCCCTTGAAAATGGAGCTATAGACTCTTGCTAGCAGCCATCTGAGCGCTAGGGATTGAACCTGGGTCCTGTGGAAGAGAAGTCATTGCTCTTAACCACTGAGCCATCTCTCCGCCCCACCCTTTTCTGAAATAGGGTCTCACTGTGTGGTCTAGGCTAGCTTTAAACATTGCAATTTCCCTGCCTCAGCATTCCACTTAACTATCATGCCCACGTCTGCATGGAATTTTTCATTAGAAAAATATTCGGTGTGAAAAATTGTTCTTTGGGTTTCTGTGTATATATTTTGGTTGATTGCAAGAAACAAAATCCATCAGATATGCAAGGAAACAATTCAGTGGGTTAAAAAAAAGAACCACCTATGAACAAGAAAGCTATACATATTTTAAAGAAAAGTTTCATCTATTTGTTTTTACAAACCTGTTTATGATCCCACTGTAACTACCTTTACTGCTTCAAAACTGCTTGTTAGATTTACATATCCTTGTCCTGGAGTCAAAAGCAAACACGGAGGTCTGTCCTACTGTCAACAGTCTCACTCAATTAGCTAGCTAGTCATGGTAGTCCAGACAGACAGACAGACAGCCGTGAGCTGTGCTGGAAACATCCTAATCATTTGCAGATGCCCTTTCCATGATTGCTTTAAAAGTACTGTTTTGGACAAAATATGTGTTACAGCTTGATTAAATTAAAATATGAAAAGTATACAAAACAGAAATTCCTAACATAATTAAGAAAATTAACATAATGATATGGTTTTTACAGCCTTTTATTTTCCCCAAATTATACCACTGTATAATTTTGCAAAAACTGAGACCTATATATGCTACTGAATCTGTGTTTTTCCCTTCACATTAGAACATATTTTATTGATTATAAAAATTTTCTTAAATTATTTTAGTCATATTTTATATAACCATTAATTATTGGGTCATTAGAGAAGGTGGTTTACAAATATGCATATTAATCTCTGCATTTCTTATTATTTCCTCACAAGCAGTTTACTGAGTGGAAGAGGAAGTATTTTGATGACTCTGCTAAGGGCAGCCATGATATAATCTGGAAGGACGCACTTAATGTATCGTGAATGAGCTGGTAACAAAATGCCCATTTCACTGTCTCTTCACCAACAGACACTGAATTTTGTAGTATTTTGCTAATGCCAGGCAAAATGGTTCTTTAAATTTACATTTATTCATTAATACGACTGCACATTTTCATCCATCCATTATCATCTGTACTTCCTCTTGAATTTATAACCCATTTTTATCATCTGTCTACTTCAAAACTGTTTTACTAGAGTAAAATACACACACAGAAAAGCATCTTTTAAGTGCACAGCTGCTCAATGATTTTCTCTCCTAAATGGAACACACCCAACAAAAGCACCCATCAGAAGACAGAACGTGAGCAGTACCTAGGGCTCCTACATGCCCCTTACACACATTAACTCCCTCCTAAAAGTAACCTCTGCTATGAAGACTAATGAGTTTTGTCTGGCTTGGTGCTCCTTCCTGTTTTTGTACCAATAGTTCTACTGTCTGTAAAGACTAGGCATGGTACAGTTCTAATCCCAGCACTTGCAAGGCGGTGGCAGCTCAAGATCAGCGTGAGCTACAGAAGGAGAACTTGTCACAAAACAAACAATGAAAATCGCAAAACCAAGCAAACAAAGGATACACTGAATTAAATGAAATGAGTTAAATATAAAAAAATACAAATACACACACACATAAATTAACAGATTAATGAGTGAAAACTGATAACTCTGCAAGAAGATATACAGAGAAACTAATTGTGTGAGGATGCATCCTCATTTTAACTGAAGAAAACCAAATGAACAAAAACCCCTCATACCAAGTCCTGCAAGTATGCTCTCATGTCATAAAGAGAGAGAGAGAGAGAGAGAGAGAGAGAGAGAGAGAGAGAGAGAGAGAGAGAAACTAAAATAGTTTACTGAATAATGCAAATGTGCCGATCTCTGCTCTAACGCAATCTCACAATACATGAAGACACCGTCAACACAGGACACAGAAGTACAGAGGTGCTGTTCTCCAGACTGTCACAGTCACAAAGACTTGTGCACTGCACATATGGTGTGTCTAAGCGCAGGTTGTTCTCTACCCTACCTTACAGCCCAGTGAGTTTTGGGAGCCTAAATGGTTCACTATAGATTTTCTGATCACCACTTCTCTTTAGAGGCTAACACAAATGCTCAATAAATATTTATTACTTGAGTAAATGAAAGACTTCACTGCCAATTTTCAATGCTTTTCAATCCTTTTAAATATGCTTTAATGTGTTCTTTCCTTTAGAAAGAAGAGCATCCTGCAACCCAAAACACCACTTATTCACTTCTCAATGGCTAAGAGAAAAATCTCATTCTGTACTTGAACAGACTAGTGCAGCTTACTAGTTTTCAATAGTGTTTTATGTGAGTTCACCAAGAAGGAACAGATAGCCCAGAGTGGTGTAGCATGTTTATACTGAAGGGGAACCCCCTGGAATGATATACAAGGCTCTTTCAATAGAAGCTGCTCCATGTTTTCCAAGCAGCTCAGATCAGCAGTATGCAACCTATAGCAGCTCCCTGACCACTGAATCCACAGATCAATTCCCAGATATGTCTGCTCATCAGAGCTCACCAACTGGACTACCTCAACAAAAGGTCAGTCATAGCAACAGACTATACATCCTAGGCAGCATGTCTGACTCAAAGTGAAAGGCTGGTGGACATTAAGATGCTAACATACAGAAAAATTATTGTAGCTTCAGACACGGACAGATTGACAGTTTTGATGTTATTTTGTGTTAGGCAGAATTCTCACCTCATTAGAGCTATACCCCCCAAATAACACTAATTTTTTTTAAGATACCAGCATATATAAATAAATCTGTAAAGATAACACAAAGAAAAACACGATCCTGGGCTTTTAAAATAAAAATAGTGAACTTTTAGTAGCCATGTGGTGAGAACAGAAGGATTGTGGGTTAATATACACAATAATTGACTTTTATTCTCAGCCTCCACTGCAGAGAAGTCTTCCTTCGTGTAGGCACAGTCTATGTGCCCATAATAAAATTATTTAACAATGTACTATGTGTGTGTCTGTGTGTGCATCACACTTTGTATTGCCATTGATGACTGGCACTCCTTGTCTATACACTACCTCGACATGACAAAGAATTCCTCTATGTTACAGACATAGGGCAGTGAAAAAATGTACACACAATAGTTAAAGGTAACTAGCAAGCAGAAGTAAGTTGAGAAGATAACAGATGGATAAATTTAAAACTCATTACAAAATTAAAAGGTCTGAATCAGACTTTTGTTAGAAGAGGCTCTACTGAAGACTAAGAATTCATAATAATTCTTTGTTTTTTCATGAGAGAGATGGTATGTATCATATGATCACAGGGGCTCCATGGAGGTCACTTACATTGATGACTGATGAAGAAGCTGACAAGTTTAGACCTTCAAGATCAGCTACCAAGCTTGGAGAAAGGGCTGGTGGAGGAAGGGCAACTGGGGTGGACGCTGGGTTAACTGGAAGAAAAGGCCCAAATAAGTAAGTGTGAATGAAAATTTAACTCATATTATTAAAAGCAACATTTTGTTTTGTTAGTAAATCTAACTAAATTACTTTGATTAACGAATGTATGACAACTCTATTTAATATCCTGATTTAGTCAAGTTATTGTCAAGTCACACAGTGATTAGCCTGAGCTGTCAGAACATAATGGCAAACCAGTATCAAAACAAGGTATAAATATCTCGATCAATAGTTTTTGAAAATTTGTATGGCTAACATTTATCACCCAGAACTTCACATAAACAAAGTGGTTAAGACACATTTTCCACATTAATGTAAAGAACAGCACAAAGAGTGATTTCGGGAGGGGCAACAGGGATAGGGGATATGCGGAGACTAGGAGGTGAACAGAACTGGGGTAAATGATGTAAAACCCCAACGATTCAATATAGAAGTTTAACACGCACACACACACACACACACACACACACACACACACACGAGTGATTTCTAACTGCGTCACACTTTTGGTTGGGGAGTTTGAGACAGAGTTTCTCTGTGCATCAACCTTGGCTATCCTGAAACTCATTCTGTAGACCAGGCTGGCCTCAAACTCACTCCACCTGCCTCTGCCTCCCGAGTGCTGGGAAGTATTATGTACCTCGAGTGGCTTTTGCTATGGCATTTTCATTGATGTATGATATGCTTCAATCATATTACCTTCACTTACCTGCCCCCATCCCTTTTTTCCTCTTGTAGTCTTCTGTCTACTCTCATGATCTCCTTCCACCCAGATGCCACCCAAAACAAAACACACAGGGTTTGTGTGCAATTCCACCTTATTTAAGATAACTTCTAGTTCCAACACCCTGCATCTGCTTCAACCAACCACAGCAACAACGATCATAACAAACCTTATTATCTTTGCTAATATGACCAAATAAGTTCAATTTCTCTATAGTAAGTGTTTTTATGTATTACACACTTCTATTTTTCTCTATTAAGAATTTTCTGTGGTTATTACAATAGACAATGTAAGCAGAATGGATCTATGACAAAATGAGGTAACCCCAAAACAACTCACCCTCCACACAGGAAAAATATACTGAAATGCAAGCAGTTTAGCATTCATGAACTCTTATTTCCAACTGCTCTCCTAGTACAGAATCGACCTAGCAACAAAATTCACAGCACTACCCAGCTCCCGCCACACTGAATAATTTAAGAGTGCTTAGCAAAGTTATAGATGTCTGCATTCTTAGAAATATATTTGTTTGAATGAAGACTTTTTGGAGTAGAAGATGGTGCTGGGTTTCCTGAGCCACTCTCCTTAGTTACATGTCAGTCCCTACAGTCAGGATCTCACAGTGTGGATGCTGTGAGACAGGATCA
Source organism: Myodes glareolus (assembly GCF_982192425.1). Classification (NCBI taxonomy): domain Eukaryota; kingdom Metazoa; phylum Chordata; class Mammalia; order Rodentia; family Cricetidae; genus Myodes; species Myodes glareolus. The sequence goes on along the minus strand of NC_142040.1, from coordinate 21,753,368 downwards.
TTATTTAGCAATGCAAGGGGAAATCACCGGAGTAAAATGGGTCTAATACACTTTATTTGGGGCTCTACTCACATGACACAGAACTGACATGCTGAACCAATAAAAGGCACTGATACCACTGGCTGGAAAATTCCCACCTTTTCTGACCTTTATAATAGATGCTTCTAAAATTTGGGAAAAGGACATGAGAGATACTATACAAGTACAGAACACAGGGAAGTCCCAGTACTTACAGTCGTCTAGATCTAGAAGGAAAACATCTTTGGGGGGAGGATGTCTTTCTTGCTGGGGTTTTCTCTCTTTTGCCTGTAAAATATCAAAACCTCAACTTACTTCAGATCTTGTCTAAAGAAAGCCACGAAGTGTTCTGACCACTACAAAACAAGCATGTTTTTGCTTCTTAGAAACAAAACACACTTGAAACTTCTGTATGGTGACACAAACACTTTAGTCCTAAATCAAAATTTCTGTGCTAGCATACTATATTTCTTACTCATCACACAAACTACTACTTAAAATACTTTGTGTTTAAGGACTATAAAAGACCTTTAGAAGAAAACTTAAAAGTAATAATCATTTTACAACTTAACATTTTTGTTAGATAAAAATACAATGTGTTTCTTATTAGAAAGTGAATAAACATTCTCAGAAATAATTGTTAAACAGGTTTACTTAGGAAAAAGGAATATTCAAACAATACACGGCTAGCGCTGATGTCCTCAGGCTTGGACAGGCTGGACTGCAGAGGAGTCTGCAGAGGCAGTGACCTAGATCCTCTGCACTCCTACACCAGCTCGCGCCAGAGGTCTTCACCAAAGGCACCGTTACAACAGCTTCAGCTCTTGCCCTTTAGTATGGAAAACAACTCACCCACTTTCCCAAGGGTTCATAGAGAGTAAATATTTAAACTCACCACCTGGGTTATTCACTGTTTGTGAGATTTCCCACCAAGGAGAGCACACGATGGGCTCATGCGAGGACTACCAGTCTTAATGCAATGGTATAACTGGGTTGGGGAAATGGCTGTTTGTACAGCACTTGCTGTAAAAACCTAAGGACCTGAACTGGGATCCCAGCATCCATGTCAGAGCATGGATGTTGGGAAGGTGCAGACAGCAGGATTTCTGGCTAGCCACTCAAGGTTAATTAGTTTTGGTGTAAACAATGTTTCAAACAAATAGTTCAGGGGTGGGAGTGGGTAGTGACTGAGACAGACACTAGATGCTTATCCCTGGCTTCTACACACATAAAGAGGGGAATGTACATCTATACTCACAGAGTACACACAAACACATACCTGCCCCACTGTGCATAATTAAGAACATCTGAATAGCACAGTAAACAAAAAAGGTCAACAAAGAATAGTGCATTAAATCGATATATCTGTATCAATGTTGCTTAATCTGTCTACCTTTTCTTTTACAAAAATTCTCAAATTCAAAATAAAACTTTTTTACTTCTTTTTGTTCATTCATTTATTTAACAAATACATACAGAATTTTAAATGTGTATCAGATTCTGTACTCAACAATGGAAATAAAAACCTAGACAAAGTCCCCACTCTCCAATAACATAATTTAAAACTTATTAGCATAAGTAATTGTGTCACTGAAGAAGCAAAGGCCCACTTGGGTACTATGCACACACATGAACAGCAGCATCACAAAAGGATACTGCGCTGGTGGGGTGGAGCGAGGGCTCAGTGCACTGCTGTCACAAAGGACCTGAGTTTGGTTCCTAGCACACACACTAACAGTCCACAACCACTTGAAATTCCAGCTCTGGGGTATTCTTCACCCTCTTGTGGCTTCTTCAGCATGGGTGCATGTGTGCGCACATATACAGACACACAGAGACACGCACACACATGCACACACACGCACACAGAGACGTACAGAGACAGACAGACACACATCTGGGAAGACTGAGTTCTACATGTAGTCTCCTTTATGCTAGCATTCAGAGAACTGTCCAAGGATTATATAAAAATACACATTAAAACCAAAAAAGACTACAACTAAAAAAAGAAAAAAAAAACAGTATTGTTTCCTTCTAGTTGAGTTTTAATTCTATCCTTCTTCAAACACAAAATATCAGCCCCCTTTAAACTCTTCAAATGAGCACCAATGTCAAGTCTGAAGGAAAAGGAAAAGAAATGTTAGTTTTGAGACTGAAATTTAAGTTACAAGTCAATGAAAGCGATTCAGAATGAAAATGCCCATTACTACTGGACTTTGCCTTTGAATAAAACCCTAACTCAAAGGTTATCAGCATGCTGCACACAATGGGTGTAGCTTCCCGCCAGCTACGTCAAGCTACACAACTGCCTTCATCAAAGTGCAAGCTCCCCACCTGAAAATTAGAAACCTATCAAAATAAATAAATAAATAAAGTTAGAGCGGAAGGCAACTCTACACCCTACTTCCCAACCAAGAATGTGTATCATCACAGAGGAGAGTTACATGTGAATCTGGGTTCATCTCTTACCAGAGCCTAGAACAGAAAGACAACAGGCTCTAAAAAGGACAGAATGCCATTGACTTCCGAGAACAAGTAAGCAGTGACTGCAATACGACATTAGCAATAGGTGACGGTCATTTCCACCACGTTGGAAAAGCCTTGCATTCCGAATCAAAGCTATAAAATGCTTCATGATATGCAAGCATGCTTCTCCTACATTATATTTCATTTTTCATTTTAAAAAATCCATAGTAAGTTCACAACATTTTCATACTTAAAAGGTCTACTATAAAAATAAAAATCTGAATTCTAAACAAAGAAGTTAAGAGCCCTATCCCATCAAACATTTCTCCATTTGCAATTCATCTTGGTAATAGAGACAGAACCTGGGCAGACACATATAGGACTTGAGGCAGGAGATTTTTCTTGCTCAATGCATAATTCATGTGCTCCGCCTGCAAAGTGTGTAAAATGAGGATTTCACACCGCGGCATGAGCCACGGAGCTGCGGAGAAAAGGCAGATGAAATCATATTTTACTGTGTGAATTTTATTTCTTAGCCTCCCAATATTTATACAAAACCACCATTGACAAACCAAACACACTGACAGATCACCCACTGTTTCCATTGTGTTACTGCCTGAGAGGAGATCAAGCAGAAAGATAGACAATTTGTTTTTGTATATTTTTCTTAAATAGAGGATTAGGTTTTTAACAGCTGAGTGACTGTATTTGACTTTTATAAGGACAACAGTTACTGATCTTAAGATCTTGCTGCAAAAAATATCTATTTATCAATTCGCTGCCTTCAAATCGCCACCTTGTTTCTATGGCATTTGATTATACACCTCAAGACAGCAACATTTTCAAAATGGAATGAAAAGTCACAGGGTTAGGAAACTAACTTCTAGTTAATATATTCATTTAAAATTAAAGGATATTAAGTCCTAAACACAAACAAAAACATGTAACAATATCTCTGTAAAGATTTTCATGCACTATGAACACCATTTGCATACGGACTGCAGAAGAACCGAGCAGGTAAAAGACCTGCCGTGGTAAGCAGCGGACAGGCTTCTGTTGCATAGAGGCTGTGTAAACAGTAAGAACAGGTTACCAAACACCCACTGTTCTAAAAGTAAATGCTAGCAAATAAATGCTAATGAGCAATACAAGGGGGTCTAATAGCCCTTCCTCAGCAGAAAACTGCCTGCTTCCCTATGCAGGACCGCCTGCTTGACGGTTTCCCTTTGTTTTAAAGATCTCACATAAAATTTCTTTCCTGGAGAATTTAAAGTATGAACTAAACAGAGAAAGGTAAACATTGAAAGACACAAAGCTTTGGATATTTTTAATAAAAATCGACATTGAATCGTCACACAAGCTAAGGATTCCAAGCCCTGTAAACACCCGTGAGCAGACAGCTCTTCCTTCTCAAAGCACAGAAATCAGCCTGAAATGGTTCCACTGGTGCGTTTGCAGGGTTCATTTCATAGCACAGTAAAACTCCGTTTTCATTAAGACTCTCACAGATTAGCTGTCTTTATATTAAGGTGATCTTAACATTGCTGACAGTCATATGTGAGTCCCTAGGCCAGTGACTGGTTCTGAAGTCACTAGAGGAGGCCATTAGTGTCACAATACCTCCCACAGAGGAACAGCAAAAGTTCTAAGATACATAAAACCTGATATAGTTATGGTCATCTCAGACACTGCTGGCATATACAGAGTCCAGTGTTTTTCTACAGCTAGTTCATACATTAATCTCACGACCCAGACACAAAAATATTCTTAATATCTACTAAGTGCTACACTCAAGAATACCAAATACTTCATACTTATATCACACTGATAGATTAGTAGGCCTTAAGTATGTTGTATATAATTAACACTGTTAACACAGGACCAGAGTAATCTGTCAGCTGGCCAGTGATTGTTGTGCAAGCATGAAGACTTGAATTTTGATACTTAGCACTCACATAAAGAGCCAGGCACTACCCTTGACTGGAATGCAGCACTTAGGAGGCAGATACAGGTCACAACCCAGTGGTTGGTCACTGGACAGCTAATCTAGCCAAATACAGGAAATACAGGTTCAGCGACAAGTCTTGTCTCAAATGCTAAGGTGGAAAATGACTGAGGAAGACACCTGACATCAACCTCTGGCCTCTACACATGTGCACACACACATGCTGCAGTCATGACAGCATGCACACAGGCACCACACAATTCCCCAGACAAAACAATGTTAATGTGTCTAAAGAAACAGATGCGTTCATTATAACCATGTACATTATAGTCATGACTTTAGATCACCACGCTACTCACTGATATCTCCATTTGTAAGAGCTGAGGCACACACCAGAGATCCCAGCTAATGTGTCATGACCTTATGTTACCAAAAAAAAAAAAAAAAACCTAAGATGCAGAGATACAAACGAGAATCACTTCCCCACACAACGTCTGTATTGCTGAGTCTTCTCTCTCATCCTCCATATATTTTCCTTTAGATTGTATAAAGTATTTAAAAGTGCTTAAAATATGAAACTATTTAAAGCGATTTTGTGGGGCTGGAGAAGGTCAGGGACTTAGAGCACCGGCTGTTCCTGCAGAGGACCTGGGTTCAGTTCCCACACAGCTGCTCACAGTGACGGACACTCCAGTTCCCAGCAATTCCCACTCCTTCTTATGGCCAGGGTGGCCATGCACACATTACATGCAGATGAGCACTCTACAAAATATAAATAAATCTAAAAAGGTAATTTTGTTATAGGCATTACTTGGGACAAAAGAATTACTTTGTAGAGATGACGATACTCCAAACTCTTCTCGGACACATTTCAGAAAAAAAAAACCTGTACATAAAAGTACATCCATAAAATAATTAAACCTGAGACAAGATCATGACCTAAGGCCATTACTGATCACAGTGCAGTATCAAATGACAAGCCCTTAAGGGACATAGGTATCCGGGAGTGACACCCTCCCTCCGGACAGTACCATTTTCAGTCCCCTGCAGTCACCACCCAGTAGGAGAAGTGAAGACCACAGGAGGCCACTTCCTTCTCACCTGCTTTCTTTAATAAGAGAAATGCACAAAGACGAACAAAGGTTCAGAAACAGCCAAGCACATAGTTTCATAAGAGAAACGTGAGTATTAGGTCAGAATATGAATAAGTTAAAAAGAGAGAAGTAGATTCAGACATGGTGGCTGAGGAGTTTACTGAACTCAAATGGTGGCAGGACATCACTGCAGCTTGACCTGGCCACTGTGCTAAAGTTGGGGTTGGGAAAACATCAGCTAAGGTGAATACAGCAAAGGATTACAGGGCTGAAGAAGAGTTGATCTCTAGACAGTGAAAAGAGAAAAAAATCAGATGGAAATTCTAGGGGTATTGGCAACAATCTAGACATATAGAATAAAGTAAAGGAGTCCTGTGTAAGCACATGTTTCTGGCTCTGCTAAGGTTGGTCTAGGTTTGGGAAGACAAGCACCAGAGCGACAGAGAGCAGCAGAGAAATATTACTGTGTGAGTGCTTTAGTGGAAAGGAAGTTATAAAACATACAAAATTTTCAATGTTGTTTAAAAAGAGGCAGGAAACACTTAGGGATCCTGACCTCCTCTGTGGAGCAGGGTCTGCGGAAAGTGAAGTTACTAAGAAGTAACTGGGTTAAGGTGTGGGGGGGGGCGTGAAAAGTACTCCTTTGAGGTTCTTTGCTCCTCTTCTGGCTCCCCTTTAAAGGCCAGAAACCACTTGAGGGGTCTGGATGGATGAAGAGAAACTAGTGGATAAAACCTGTAAGTGCGGAGAAGGTAGATGCTCACTCAAAAATGAGGTCAGAGGTGTTTGGTGGGGGGCTTCACCCCAGCCCCTGGCATCCAATTTTGGAATGTTGGGTAGAAAGCTCCATTTCAAGCCCCTTTCCCTGGGAGTTGCCAAACTCTACCTCCAAGAAAGACCGCCAAACAGTCACGCCTCCCCAGGGCGGATCAAGAGGACTCCCACAGGCTATTTAAACTGCTGATCAGTCCCAAAGAAACACACATAGGCTTATATTAATTATAAACTGTTTGGTCTATTAGCTCAGGATTATTACTGACTAGCTCTTACAACTGAAATTAACCCATAATTCTTATCTATGTTTAGCCACGTGGCTTAGTACCTTACTCAGTGAAGCATTCTCATCTTACTTCCTCTGTGTCTGGCTGCTGACTGCGTCTCTGCCTGTCCTCTTCCCAGAATTCTCTTAGTCTGGTTGCCCTGCCTATTCTTCCTGCCTAGCTACTGGTCAATCAAACCATTACAAGTGATAAATCTTTACAGTGTACAAAACCATTATCCTACAGTATGACAGTGTTCAAAGTGTCTTCTTCAGTTTCTTAGCTTTCTAACAAAACATTCAACTTTCAAAAGTATTTATTCTTGGAAAAAGTTCCAAGAAGATGTATCATTCAATTACCACACAAGCATGACCTCATACCTTCAGTTACAGCACAAGCATGACCTCGTACCTTCAGTTACAGCACAAGCATGACCTCGTACCTTCAGTTATAACACACCCGTGATCTCGTACCTGAGTAACTTTTCTGGGTGCAGGTTCACCATCAGACTCTGATGCTGACTCAGAACCTGAAGAACTTTCTCCCATGGAACTGGATTCCTCACTAGACGATTCTGAAGCTTTAGATTTTTCATTTTTCTTCTCCCCATCTTCTGAATCGCTATGAATAAAGATGAGTTTTGAAATATAAACTCTAAATCACTTATATACACAAGTTTAATTTTATAAAACAATAAAGATGGCCTTAAAATTCTAAAACATGAAAATTAAATAAGAGCTGCTGAGATGGTCCAGTGGGTAAAGGTTCCGACTGCCAGCCTCCCGATCAGAGTCTGACGTTCAGGACCTACATATTGAATATCACAAGTGGTCCTCTGGTCTCCACAAGTGCCCTGGGAAGCATGTGCTCACACAAACTCCACATGTGCACTGGGAAGCAGTCTGCTCTTTTATTTTTTAAAAATCTACCTTAGGGACTAGAGTGATAGTTCGGCAGTTAAAAGTGTCTAGAGCTCTTACAGAAGACCTTGCATTTAGTTCTAAGGACCCACATGACAGCTTACAGCAGTCTATAACTCCAGTTCTAGGGGACCTAGGACTTTATCCTGACTTCCTACGCTCCTGTATGATGTGGTGCATACACATATGCTCAGGCATGTATATACGCATACACACATAGGCACACGCGCAGACACACAATCAATCAGTCAACAAATCTTAAGTTTTTTTGTTTTGTTTTTAATAATCTACCTTGAGCCAGGTAGTGCTCAGGCACTTCACCCCAGTGCTCCACTGTGGATGGCACATTATTAGCCACTTACAATAGGGAACCAACGCTGGAGGTTAGATAACGTTAAGGACACACCGGCAGAGGAGGGAATCATGAACTCTGAATTCAAATCTATCTCCCTCTGATATCCTACTTCCCCTTCTATCATGAAAATAATTTGGAATGTAAAATCAAATTTAGTAATGAACACTTGCAACTACTAAAGGGTAGTGCCTGAAGATGCTTAGAGATTATTAAGAACTTTAAAAAGTTCTGCTGGCAAATGGTAAACAAGCTCTAAGAGACAGGCTGCACAACCAGGAGGAGGGAGAATGGCAAGGGAAGAAGAATCGATAGTTCTCAGAATTGATTTTTGTGGAGGAAATATGATTGCTGTTTATTAAAAACAGAGCATGGCAACATCTCAGAGCACATGTAATTATATTTGAAGATAGAAAAATTGGTTGGTTTTCTCTTCTACAAAATAATGGCAACATATATTATCCCCAACTCATTGTTTAAAACATGTACTTGCAAATAGAAGGGCTTAGAATGTCTTTACAGTTCACTTTGGTGTAACAATTGCTTTAAACTAAAATATAAAAGGAGATTAAAAATTTTTTTCCTCGAGAAAAAATACAAAACAAATATGTGATTATAAGCATATACCATAATGGCCTCTGTCACCTAAGGAGACACTGCTGTGCTTTCTAGAAACAGGTACTTCTCCAAACCAGATCATCACAGCTAGTCTGATGTGCAAGCCAAGCATAGTGTCCTCAAAGGCCAGGTCGCTCTCCTGCAACAAGGCAGCTAGCTATTCTCAGGAGACTTCGCTCTGGCACTTCAGATAAGATTTTAAAGGTAAAAGTGTTATTTTATTATGCATCACTCAATTCTGATGATAATTATTGTTTACCTTACTGCTTAGAGTTTCAGATGTTAACCTAATGAGAAGAATTTACTGGTAACTAGGTTTTTAACTTTGCAATGATGAAAAGCCTGTATTAATTTAACCTACAGATTTCATTTGTTCTGAACAGGAAAAACAATATAAATCACTTTTAAAATCATTAAATCCTGACTTAAATTAATAAAGTCATAATTAGGGCATTATGCTGTGTTTGTTATGGAAGTGGCAGGGCGAGCTGCTTTAATTACTGTCTGTAATAAAAGGAGCAGAGAGCGTACTGCGCCCAATCAGTGCTGTCAGCCACGACTGAGCCCAAGCTGCAAGCTCATCAAGGGAGCGGGCAGCAGGCCCCCGAGAAGGGCCAGGGAGTCAGCGGAGGCCACTCTGACAGCAGTGGGGAAAACAGAGCCACACAATCCAAGGTATTAGCCCCAATTACTCAAAATCTTAATGACGCTTTAACACACGAGGCTGCTGTTGGTAATGGCAGATCTTGAAAAGAACTAACCCTTAAGTATCTCCTGACCGTCTTCCTTCACAGCCTTTGACTCTGATATTTGAATCATAATCTTTTTAATGTAACATTATTTAGAAAAATCAATTGTCTTCGTTACATAATGGCAAAGTGCTGAAGGATTTAATTTTAGCCCTCAGCAAAATTGCTGCAAAAGGTAATTAAGTGTTTCATCCCTACTGCTTGGTCACTTAAGGCAGCCTCCCAAGGTGATAGCAATTTCAAAAATGTACCCTAAGATCTGTTCAAGTTCAAAATGAAACCTAAGCATAGTACATCAAGGCTTAACACTTGTTTTGGAGAAAATACACAGGCATTTTCTAACTCTATGAATTAAGGAGAAATTCCTGGGAAACTGACAAAGAAACTTACCTTTTCTTCTTGGTTTTTGAGTTCCTCTGGCTCACTCTCTTGCATTCCGTGTCTGCCTCACTTCCGGTCTCACTCTCTTGTCCGCTGGAGGAGTCCTCACTACTGTCCTCACTGCTACTGCCTGTGTCTCCACTCTCACTTCCAGACCCACTCTCTGAAAGACAGACCAGCTGCTCTTTCACTTACAACTGTTTAATTACAGGTAGGAGACCATAACCATCAACACTGACTGAAGGAGAGCAGACCCTGCTGCACATGGACCATGTCTGTTCAGAGGCACCAGGGTCAACAGCAACCCAGACAGACAGACAGTGACTGAAGGAAAGGAGGTCCTGACTCACATGGACCCTGTCTGTTCAGAAGCCTCAGTCCAACAGCTACTCACACAGACAGAAGATGCTCAGATAATGGGCAGAGCAAAGACAAAATGCACAAGGAAACCAGATGGACAGAGCCTCTCTTCCAAACCTAAAGCAGCTAGCTAGGGCATGACATTTTTTTTAATATAAAGAATGCATTAGACTGGGATAAGAAAGAATTTTGAATTCTGCTACTTGTTACTAAAAATTTCACTTAGTGAAGAAAAAAAAAGGACAGTTAGATCTTCCTAGGAACCAATTTTGAGAAGGAAGCAAGCTTTTTCAGCAAGCAAAACTCCAAAAGTTATGACTTACTTTTCCCAGCCCAAGAGTCTCCCAGTCTGATAATATGACACACTAGTGTTCTTGCAGAAGTGATGCATTAAGAGCTGGGCATAATGATGCACACTTATAATTCTAGGATTGGAAAGGCTGAGGCAGAGGACAGGCTTGGAGTTCTGTGCCAGCCTGGGCTACAACTGGGACCTTCTCTCACAATACATATATATTAGTGTATATATTAAAATGCAGCGTATGTTTTACTATTACAATGACTATAGGTGCAGAACTGCACACTAGATGAAAGGACAAACCATTGTCCTGCTTACCACCTACCCAGTGAAGTGCCCTCAGCAAAGACAACATGTAGTTAAACACGGCTTCAACACCTGCTTCATGCAGACTCCTTTCTACGGCACAGTGCAGTCAGGATAGCTGTTCTTTTAGACTGCCACAGAGTGGGATGTGAAGCAGGGTTCTCCTATGAGAAGGTCCAAATCTTGGCTACGCCACTTACCAGTTTTAAGACTGCAAGTTATGCAATCCCTGGCTCTCAGTCTCCTTTTAAGCAAAGGAAATACTTCGCAGAGTTGTTTTGATGAGTAGTGATTCAAAACATGTAAAAGTCATTAAAGTACAACACGGGAAGACACTCACCCTGACAGCTTTCATAAACCAAACCTAGACAAAGCTTCCAAACGAAGACACTTGGAATTTGTTGTGAATTCAAAGTTATAGATACACATAGTTATCTGGTTTATACTGGAAAGAACAAAAGAAATCACAGGGCTGGGAGATGGCTCAGGGGTAAAGTGCCTACTACACAGGTATGCGGAGTTCCATTTGGCTCCCCAATACCAACGCATGTGAAAGCCAGGCATGGTGGTGTGCATCTCTGTAACTAGTGCTGGGGCTGGGGCTGGGGCTGGGGCATGGGGATGGGGAGTGTTGCTGATTAGCCAGCCTGGAGAAAGCAGTAAGTTCTAGTAGAGACTGCCACACAAAATGAGGGGCAGGGCCAGAAAGATGGTGCTTGTTGCCAAACTTAGTTTCATCCCTTGAGCCGACATGATGAAGGAGGGAAGTGACCCCTCCAAGCTGCCCTTTTATCTCCACACACAAGGGCCATGGGTTGTGGCTCCCTCCCACCCATGCAAATGAATACACGTGAGCAAAATTTAAAAAAATAAGATGCACAGTGAAAGAGGCCTGACACTGACATCTGACCTCCACATGTGCATGCACAGGTGACTGCTCTCACACAGGCATGCATCACACCCACCCATCCACCCCACACAAAGAACAAAATGGGGGGCACAGCACTGCAGCCACGGTCTCGCAGCCACGGTCTCCCAGCCACCACATGGGAGTCAACAACAATCTGGGTGCAGCTCGTACTAGGTGGTTGCTTTTCCTCTGGAAGCTACAGTAGAGCTCCTCACAGAGGACCACAGGGTGCAGTGCTGTGCTATTTAGACAAGTTCAAGAAGAGCCACAATGTTAACAGAATTTTAAACGTTGAACAATTCTAATCTAGGAACAGGCACAACTTATAAACAAATAGGATGAAGACGTGTGTATAAAGCATAAAATAAAGCACACCATGCTGGCCTCAGCCTCCCAAGTGCTGGGATTAATGGTGTACATTTTTATAATTATTTTTATATGCACTGGTGTTTCACCTGCATGTATGTCTGTATGAGGGTGTTGGGTCCCCGCGAGCTGTAGCTGCAGACAGTTGTGAGCCATAAAGACGCACTTTTAAAGTCTTCTCCTCTCTATCACACAGAAAAGCAGGAGCCTTATTTGGCTGGTACAGCTGAAGCCCAGGGTTCTGACCCACACCGCGCACGCTCTCACTGTGCATGGCCCTCAACTTCCTAGCTCTGGAAAGAAATGAATTCTGACACGTCTTAAATTTAGTAACAGGATGGCAGGTGAGAGAAAGGAAAAGATAAGGGGCATTCACATGTAATCTATAGTATGAATACAGTTTGATAAATTACAAGGCCCACCACTATCACTGCTGCTGTCAGAGGACTCCTCTTCCTCTTCCTCCTCCTCCTCCTCCTCCTCAGATTCAGAGTAAAATTTCTTAGCAGGGATTTCTTTCTTTGTTTTTCCAAGTGGGGTCCATTCTTTTGCCTGTTTATATAAACAAAATAAACATTAATGAATTCTTACTAAGTGATTCAGACTCCTGACAAATATAATTGTTTAAGTTCACTGTGAACTCAGAAGAAAGTTTGAGACTTCAACAGAGAAAGCAACTGTTACAAGTCTCAACAGCGAGTCATCTACTTCTAAAGACAAAACATACACTCCCCTCAGAGTCCACGTTAAGTCATTCATGCTAGGTTTCCAGATCATTTAACAAATGTTTGTGTTTGTTGGTCCACAGGAAAAACTTAACCTACAGTACCAATAACACATGTTGATAGCTTGGCACTTAGACAAAAGCGAGCAAACCGTGAACATTTTCCTGTGCTAAACCTTATCTCTCCCACAGCCTCAGTGCCTAAGCCGTGGGGAAATGTTTGGGCACCCGTCTCTCCCGGATTACTGCAGCACGTTCTTAACTGCTTACCTTGCTTCTCCTTTCCACTAACCCCCACCAAAGCTTGCTGAACACAGCAGGTAGAGTCGGGTCCAGCTACTCTCCGGTTTCAAACCTTGGTGATTCTTGATTTCACCCAGATAAATAAGCAGTCTACAACAGTCTGCCGGACCAAACTCAACAAGCTGTTTCCACTCACTTCCTCTTCCTTTTGCATATTCTGCTCCAGCCAATTCTTACTGTTCCTCCAAAGACTCCTACACTTGCTCTGTCTGAGGGCCTTCCACCTCAGCACAACTCCAACTCCTTAAAAAAAAAATAGTGCTAGCTGCCTTATAACATGCTATGTGATCTACTTGTCTTTCTCTTCCCCAAGGTGGGAATTTCTAACACTATACACTGAAGCATCGTAAGTGTGTCTGTAATAAGTATTACTTATACCTATTATACCCTTGAAGCTTTCAATTTTATATTCAGAAAATATTTGCTTGCATTTAAGTAAGTGATGCTCTTTGGTGTTCACTAAATATGGCATTAGGAGAAGTCTTTACTATAAATCTGTCATAACAGTGACCCTGATTATCTTGGAAAAATTATGTTTCATATTTTCTCTTCTATAAAGCAGGAAAATGTAGATTTCTTAAAAGGTCAAAATGGTTAAGACTCATTTATATTACACTTTTAATTGAGTTTCCAGTGTGTACCAGCCTGATGAGAGAGAGAGACAGAGACAGAGAGACAGAGACAGAGAGAGTGTATGTGTGTAAAGGAATTTATAGCATGGAACAGGTTCTAATCGAAGGACTGTCCTCAACACTGAAGGCACATTACAATTTCCTGAGACTATGTTTTAAAATACTAATATAAACAACAAAAATATTAATGCATACAACCCCAACTGCCCAAAAGAAGCTTCAGTCACCTGAAAAAAAATTACTTGGAAAATGAGAAGAAAACTAACAAAAAATATTTGAATATATGAGTTTCTGTATTCACATAGCTTCAGACATTTAAGGGACAAAGTCTACACCATTTAATCTACTGCGGTGTGACAGCCATGACAGAGTAAGCGGGAACAGAAGAGATGGAGAGGCAGGAAAGCTAAGGTCCTCCACACAGCAAGTTGTCTGTGTTTACAAAGCAAAATGTCTTTGATATGCAAAAGAGTCTTTGTGTAACTGGAAAAAAGGATTTTCTGTAACTAAACAAAAAAACTCTAAAGGAGCCACAAAAGTTACTGATACCTTAATATAAATATACATTATATCTGATATCGTAGAAATGGTGGTGTGTAATTCAAAGTGACTTCTAGTGTCAAACTGACTAGGCTCCCTGTTGTTTTGATTAAAATGTCAGATTATCTAAGCCTCAGCCATTTTTCTTCCTAAGTTATATTTCATAATAATGAGACTTGACCTTAGAGGATCACTAGATAGTAAACCCAGAATAATACAGTGTATCATGTGCACAAATGCATCCCATGACTTCAAGGGGGAGGAGAGGCACCGAGCACAGCAAAAAGGATAATCTGAGCACCACTCTCTGCAGGCATGGGTGCATTTCAAAATAGAACTAGTTACATTCGGTTTATAGTTCATTGTATCCCTCGTAGAATGAATCTGTTTGTTATCTGGCTTAAATGGGAACCTTAATCTGGTTCCATCAGCTATAATTATTCTTCATAAGTTATTAATTATTAATTTCAGGAATTTCTCTTGAACTAGACAATGAAATGAAGGTAAGAAAACAGGTTACTTAGGCACCATCTCTATAAGAGAGTTAGTGCTTGGAACACATGAAAATGGAAGAAGCCAGTCAATCTATATAAGAAAGAAAATTAAACTGTACAGCACTGCTATCAGTTTCTGAAAAGTTAAACCCTTTCCAGAGGGGAGAGAGAGGATGGTAAAGAGAGAGTGGCTGTGGTGGGAGGACAAAAGGACTGTTCTACTGAGCCAAACACTATGTACCCCATCAGGAAAAAGGACAGCACCAGAACAGCAAGCAAACATGATTATCAGGAAAGAGAATGTCTGCAGAAGAATCATAGCGAGAGCACTGTCTCCATATCCGTGCATCTGACAGAACTTGTACAATACGGCAACTGTGCTGAACAGTGCTGAGATTGGGGAGAAACCCAAGCAAACTTAGCTGCAGGGAGGAACACACAAAAATGAGTTTTCATAACTTTCACTCATCATATTGCTTTATTTTTAACATGCATGTTTTATGTGTTCATGTTGAGTATGGAGGCCAGAGTCAGTGCTGAATATTTTCACGAATAGGATAGGGTCTCTCTCTGGGCCTGGAACTCAGTGGCATAGCCGGATAGGCAGGCCATGAATGCCAAGGGCCTCCGCCTCATCAGTGCTGGGCTCATAGATGGGCACCACCACAGTGGAATTTTTTTGTGGGTGCTGGGGACCAAACACAGGTTCTCATCCTTGCATGACAAGCACTTTACCAACTGTGCCACCTCCCAAGCCCCAGTTTTTTGTAACTTTTAGATTATTTTCTTGGCTAGCTTTAGACACAGATAGTTTGTTAAAATGTGAAAATGATGGCAGCTAGCACAGAAAAGGACACAGATCTGCACACAAGCTCAGGCGTCCTTGCCTCCATCACAGAAGAGTATGCAGAGAGCACAGCAGACAGCGCACACAAAGCACAGAGTTCTGCAGGAACTAGGGGAACCTGCATTTACTCAGGCTCTCTAAAGCTTGGTTTCTTCACCTATGACATGGAAATACTGAGCTGGACATGGTGGCATGTACGATTTAATCCTAGCATCTAATCTGGGAGGCAGAGGCAGGCAGTTCTCTGCAAGGCCAGCCTGGTCTACACAATGAGTTCCAGGACAGTCAGCGCTACACAAAAAAACTGTGACTGGGGAGGGGGGAGAATATTGTTATGAGTTTTAAGCAAGATGATGTTTGTTAAACATCTACCACCAGGGCTCTAAATTGAGATATTTATTAATTATCTGCTGCCAGATATATTCAAAGCCAGTGTAAGATTCATATCCAAAAGAAAGCCATTTCTCAGGGAAATTATATGCTCAATAAAGGGACTGTGTTTAGAGTAATAATGATTCTTTTCTTTGCATGTGGAAGGGGAACAATGAGGCTAATGAACTTTCCAACAGGCATTAATGGTAAAGAATTCTGATTATATAAATTCTAGTTCACTGTGCCATTTATATCAAAAAACATCCATAATGTAACTCTCAACAGCTCCATTTAAATTCATCCTACCTCAAAAAGCAACAGAAATATTCCACACAATTTCTAAGTACAAGCAAAATATCTCTTTCTTTATCATATTTATTTATAAAATAATAAACAGGCAATATTCTATTTAAACCTAGTAGCCAGTACCTTTAAGAAAAAATTCAGAAAAAGTATTATGGCAATTTCAAAAACAAATGCGAAAATAGTGTATTACTCATTTTCTAGGTGTGCCCTCGCCAAGGCCATCCTCGGCACACAACGCTCCCCACCTATTTTAAGTGTCACTTAAAACCGGGCTCAACAGAAAACCCAGTGCATTTTGTACAGGTTGTTCTTTTCTGGAAAAGAACAGCAAAAATTATTTATAAAAACATTGACAGGAAGCTTACGAATCTCTAACGAAGTAGAAAAAGCTCAATCCATTGAAACTAAATACCTTAGAAATTGAATCTACACAGCTACAAATGCAATCGCACAAATGCGGCTGGCGCTGATGCAGAGAATTCAATTCTCTATTTCCTTGAAGCAAAGAACAGTCCGCATACACGGCACGGAAAACCACAATATTTAGTTCCTATAAGGCAAGGTATATCTAACACATTACATTCAGAATCACTAGAACTGCGTTCCGTTTTCAGCCCAAAGGCTTTTATATAAAAAGGTAGTTATCTCAGACGCTCTCATTGCTAGAACAAAATTAATCTCAGAAAGGTCAACTTACTGACTCTATTACTTCTACATTGCGAACCGATGGGTCAGGCGCCACCTCTGGCCAATTAGATAATTCCAGGTACCCAGATGCTTTAATGTTGAGAGTATGAGATAAGGTGCCAAGCTGGAAATGATCCCTATCTATTAAAAATGGAGGAAAATAGAAAATAAACAATATGAGTTGAATATAACAGATAAAAATCATAATCGAACTCAAGGCAATTGGAGTATTACCACAAATGTCAAAGAATAAATATAAACCAGGAAGCTCTTCATAGGTCAGAAAACTGATTTCAGCCCATAGATTACAATAATCTCCCCCATAATGGTCAATAAAAAAGCTAATCAGTCAGTGTGTTTAGAGGTGTTGCTCTGAAATGTAGCTTCTCTAAAAATTACTTTACTGTGAATATTAGGAATGACAGCGCAGTTAAACAATCCATATACATGCCTTGGCACAAACACATCCAGAATTTCAATAGTTTTTCTACCAAACTGAATTGCATTTACCGCTTTACAACAATTAAATAAGAAACAATGTGGAACCCAACCTACATAACCACGTGATTCGAACTACAGTAGCTACTTAGGTGATAAGATATCTAATTAGTCCCTTTTTAAAAAGCTGGGGGAAAGAACACAAGTTTCTTCCTTGAAAACTGAACTTAAATTTTTAAAAAAATATTTGTATGAAATAATTTCTCAAAGAGATGCTGACATTAGTGTACACAGGTATTTAATTAGTAACTTACTGTGAAGGTGGCTTTCACACTCTGAAAATGAAAGCACTTAAAGCAGAAATAAAGCCTGTGTCTTACAAGAACAAAACAGCTATTTTACCTACTGTTCAGCTAATCTGCCTAATGAGAATAAAAACTGGAGGACCTGAAAGCATTTACGCCAACAAGGTCTACAGAAATACAAAGTTTAACAAACGCAGGAATAAAATTTGCCCTGAACAGATGAATCAGTGTATGCACATTGTTCTCATAGATTGACATGGAAGCCATGTATTTTTCTAGGGGATACATATGAAGCACATCACAAGGACACAATTTTAGACAGCGTGTTTTACAGCTGTGTAGTCTGATATACCTTTAAAGGGAGACTCGAGCAGTGGTGCGGGCTTCTGGGCTAGGAAGATTTTTTTGGCATATTTACTTAAAGCTCCACTCTTCTCATTCGGAACAATAAGCTGCCTAATAAATCTTGTGCGGTCTCTGATGTCGTAGTTTTGATCATACTTGCCGAGATTTAATATGTACTGGGTAAGCAATTTTGTCTGTTCGAAAAAAACAGAACAAGTTGAAAATACGGTTATTTATGATTATTGATAACTCTGGATAAACATATTTAAAGACATAATAAAAATGAATGGTTATGTCAAACAAATGTCGCTCCACGGGGAATATGCATTTCTAACACGGCAAATGGGATTCCGAAGCCAACGCACATGTCCTCTTCTGTGCTGGGGAGGTGAATGCTGAGCACCGAGAAGCAGCCATGTGCTAGATTATTAAACTGCTCAAGTGGAAAGAAAGGCATCATTAAAAAAATAATCATATATGGCAAACCCGCTGAAGAGTCTACGTGAGAATAATGAATGTGGAAATACAACTAAAAACATGGCACTCAAAACTTAATCGGAAAAATATGCAGGACATCAAAACATCAGAGAGTATTAGGGGCTGGCAAACTGCTTCTCCTGAGGTGTGCTTTATGAAGAGATACTGTCCCTGGCATAAGCAGTGTCTGCACTCTGACTGCACTCAGTTACTTTACCCTGAATTATGACCCATTAAAGCAGACACATGAATCACTGAACTGGATTACTGCAAATTATTTGCAGTGCATTTAGCTGTTACTTTTTCATAAAAGCAAGCTGCTGATGCCCTCTAAAAACTAGGATAAAAGAGTTCTTCCATTTTTCCGCCATGCTGCTTATAGCCTCTAGTAATATTGGTCATTTATTTATTTACGTAAGCTTTTACACCATAATCAGGCTTGCTAAGTCAACTTCTGAATGCACTACATTAACATATATTGAGATGATTTTAATAATAATCAAACCAAAATTGAAATGTAACAAAATAGGTTTGTATGTTAAACTACAGTGTTTTTAAATGAAAAAGCAATTTTAATTTAGAAGGCTACATGTGTACAATTGTAAATATAAGCTAAATAGGATTCACAAAATAAAAATAACAAAAGAATAGTAAATCATTTACATTAGAACATTTTACACACACTAGAAATAGAAAAAATAGAATCAATCACAACAGGGAGATGCAAAGACAATGCTAGAACAATATGTCAGAGATCAGCAACGGGCATGGTGCACCCCTTAAAATAATATCCAGCTGGGATGACTGACTGGGAGAGGAAGCAGGCTTCTCTTGGAAGCAAGGTATTTAAAAGCAATGGCATAGGTCTGTTAAGGAGGAATTATAAAACACTTATATAGATCTCTCCTTATTCTAGTTACCACCAACTGCTGCCTATTTTGCTTCATCTGTAAGTAAAGACTGAGTCCTGTTTAAAGAACAGCAACTAGCCAATACCTGGCACAGGAGAAATGCAACTCAACATCAGCTTAGATAGGGTGAGGCACACTGAACTGTAACTACCTGGATGGGAGAGCTGTGAACACAAGGAACCATTCCTGTCCTCAAATCAGAGTGGAAATTCATAGCTAGTTAATGCTAAAGTCCTTCTCAGCATTGAGACTGAGACTCTGCAACTCAGATTAACCCCCCCCCCCAAAAATGAAGTCTACTAATGCAACTTTTTAAAATGGCAGCCATACATTCTGCTTATAAATTCCTTAATCCTCAAACTAAGTTTTACAAAATTAAACCTTTAAAATATATTGACAGACACTATTTACATTGAAAATTAAAAATATGTATTTATGACTTATAAAACAGTTCTATTAAAATGTATATTCAAAATAAAAATTTTCATAACATAAAAGGCATATCTATATGCAATGATTCATCACACACTATAGTAATCAATTTCTTTGCTATTTGTCTTCAGTAGTAATGCATCGGCATTTCTCTGAAGAATGTATTTTTGAAAATGTTTAAGTCTTGTATTTTTCAAAATTTAAATTTATTATTAGAAATTATGAAACTGCTAGTATTCTCTATATATCATAATATCTATTTATATACACACATTGTATGCATGTATGTGTTTGTATATGTGTGCATGCATATGTGCATGTGTGCACATTATGTATTTGTGTGTATGTATGTATTGTCCTGAGATCAGCTTGGGTGTTTTCCTCTATGGCACTCCACTTTATGTTTTGAGATAGGTCTCTCACTGAACCCAGGGGCCATGGATTGCACCAACTGATTGGATGGAGTGCATCAGGGATCTAGTTCCTGCCGTCCTGCCAACACTGGGGTTACAGATGTGTGGGCCACTGCACTTAGCTCACATATCACTTAACAGCAACATGGCAGAAGCAAAGGTTCAAAACAGAGGTGAATAAATCTACTTGTGTGATATTGTAACATAACTATTAAGTACATCGCCTCATTAAAAATTAAAACCGGGGACACATCTTAACTGAATGAGACACTGAGATAATCATCATAAATTAGATTTTTCCAGGGCAACTTTTAGAAAGGGAACATTTCAATAAATGACCAAGGCATTTTAACATCACAAAGGGTACAGTTCAAAACACTAAATAACACTGTAACATAATACTATTTACATCAATTACATGCTCCTCAGACTGACTGGCACACAAGAAAAAGGAATCTGAGGGTAAATATTACAAAAATTAAGGAACTTACTATTTAGAGTATCTAAGAGATGAGCACCATATCCTCACCAAGTAATAAAATGGCAAATATTTATTCAAACAACTGAGTTCTTCTAATACAACTACACATTAATGACAAAGATATGCCCTGAGAAATGTGTCATTAGGCAGCTCCATGGCTGTGGGGCCCTTACACTTACACAAACAGACACAGCTTCTGAATCACCAAGTATCAGTGGAACCACCGCAGTACACATGGTCTGTTACTGCCAAAATGGCATTATACGATGCACGAATGTGGTGTAACAGTCGGCACACAGTAATAAAGGTCATTTAAAATTGTCATAAAACTAATCTAAGACACTATTACTACAAGGAACACAAAAAGGCATGCAGAATTCAGCACTCAGTATAACAACAGTTATTTTTTAAAGGCAAGAGATTGATATATACATTTGGAATCTGCATTCAATTCTTAACCTACCCTAGAGGTAACTATAAGCATTTCTACTGTTCTGTACTTTCATGACCAAAGGATCTCTTCTGTGACTTGATGAAGTTTTTTAATTCAACAACAACAACTTTGCTGCCAATTTGAAAGGTTTTCTATAAGATCTCGCTGTTTGTTTTTGTCAGAGCAGTAAGTACTGAGGGTTTCAGGTATGCCAGGCAAGTGCTAGACCACTGAACTATAGCCCTAGAGTTCAGGACTTCCTTTCTAGTTCACATTTACTTAATTTTCTTAGTTGGGGAGCGGGGGACACACACAGAGCAATGTCATAGTCCCAATCCTTCTGTCAAATGTGAGCAAAGAGCAAAGCAAGGATATTTCTGAAAAGGTCCAAATGAGAAAACATGTTCCTAACTTTAGGAGGGATCCCCAAAATGTCAGTACAATTCGCTCAGTTTCCCACTGAGAATCAAAATGTACCCGATGAGTAAAAGTGCTCACTTTCTAAGTCACAGAAGTAGAAACTTGAGTATCTCACAGAATATCAAACAATAAATGAACCACATCTATACATATCACTATTTCTAAGACATGACGTGAAAGGCTGCAAAACTATAATAAAGTAGAACATACGTTTCAGAACTACAAGGCAATAGGATTTTATTAATGCATACTCATAATGAAAATAAGCCTGACTGAATGAAACACATCAACAGTGCAGTCGTGGTCACCAATAAGGAAGAAGAAAAATGTGAACAAGAGCTTCAAGCTCCAGAGCTATCACTTTTAAAAGGAGAAGTGTATCAAATGCTGACAGTTACTGGGTCCTAAGGAGAGACAGATATGTGTATTTTCCTGCTATATTTTTTATGTGAGTTTGCAATTTGCCATACAAAGACAGGGGCTAGGAAGAACACTGACTTATTACTTATCTCAATACTTAAAACATCAGACATTATTACAAATGTTTCTTAGAAAGCACCCTTTATTTATTTGAATTGCTATTAACCATTTTAACCAAATCCATGCTGAGTTTCCAACCTTGCCTCAAGGAGTCCAGACATCAGCAACTAGTCACAGGTCACAAAACCTTCAGCATTCTCCACAAGCAGTGACACAATTCCTTATGACCACTCAACAGTGCTGTCCACTGGATACTCTTACTAACACTGTTCTCCACTAATTAGCAAACGAGGGATTACACCACACTTTTCTTAACAGAATAGGCCCAAATCAGTAGGTTTCTCCAGAAAAAAGAAAATGATTATTGGTAGTGGAACTGCTTCCTTTATTACAAAATATCAATTCCTCTAAGAAAAATCTAGCACTTGATTAAGAATGTGAACTTGGGCTCAAGCGAAAAGGAGGAACTACCATGAGCTAATACCACCACATGCCAGGACAGTCTCATTTCACCATCACAACCCTGGAGTAGGTAGTCAGTTTTGCTTTAATGCTTGAAGCTTTTGAAAATATGTATTTTCAAATTTCTAATTCGGCTGACATATTCCAGAGCAATATGGGCATAACGTGAATTTTGTGCATAATTTCTTTTGCATGAAATAGTGGTGAAAGCAGAAAAATGGGCCCAGCAGAACCTAGCTGTCCAAAGGGCTCAGTTCTGAAGATCCGAAGAAGAGTCACACACAAATATATACTACTCCAAGAAAATGCCCTGGACCAGTAGGTTAATCATCAGTGAAAGGGTCCTAAGAGAGAGAGAGGACCAGGAGATCAGAAGATAAAAAAGACAGTAAGATAGAGAAGAAAATAAAGTTTGGTATTGAAAAGTCTTCCACAAGCTATGTCTATGCCAAGCAAACTTACTAAGAGGACAGCATCTTATCTACTACTTCCAGAGGAGAAATGGGACAGAATCATTAGGAGAATAATCAAACAACATTGCACAAGGGGAACAAGGGGCATCTCAAGAGCCTCACAGCCTGGGCACACAGTGGCCTTGGGACTGATAACCTAATCTCTTTAGGAGGAAAAGCCAAGATCGGAAGAACAGAAAACTCTTTCAAGGTACTGGCTCCAGCCCAGGACTGGTTTTGCCAAGTTCACTCCCAGGCAAAAAAGTGAATTCAAGTTCCCTCTGTCCTTTCATCAGGGTCTCTGAGAAAGTTTTGGGCCATTCTGGCTCCCCACAGAAAAGACACTCGTTTTCCAAATGTTTTATTTTTCAGTACTAGAGATCCTTCTGCCTCTGCCTCTGCCGTGCTGGGATTAAAGGTGTGTGTCATGTCCAGTCCAGTTTTATAACTTCTATTTGATTTTTAAAAATACTCTATTTCTCCTGAGATTTCTTTTCACTCATTAGGAGTATACGTTCCCTTATATCACTAACCAAATTTCTAACAGTTGCTGCAAAACGTTTACCTGCAAATCCAGCTTTGGTTTTTATTGATATTTTTTTCTTCTTAAAAACTGGTCATATTTTCCCAATCATCTTCTCTTTTAAATTGAGGCTAAACAAACATGAAATTTACTAGATTAAGGTTATAACTCAGTGGCATTATACTGCTGTGCAACCATTAGCAACCTTTTTTTTCCCTAACACTCTTTCAGCTTTCCACACTGAAACTTGAAGGCCATTAAACCACATCATTCAACTGTGGTTTCCCTCATCCTGAGTAAATCTGAATTATAGATGTTACATTACGGACCCCACTCTCAACACTATGTTTAATTAGCACTGGGTTTTGTTAGTTCTGGCACACAACTAATGATAGGTTTCAAAGTGTATATATACTCTACTTCCTGGTTGCACCTTTGAATCCACATGCATTGTGTCAGGAGTCACCCAGGCCAGGGTCGAGTATTCATGCTCACAGGCTCTTCTACTCTCAGTCCTTCCTTCATTCGGTCATGTCTGCAGTTGACTGCATGCTGCCCTCTCCTTCCCTTTTAGAACGCAGTTACCGTAGTTACCATGTGTAGTGCCGGCTGTAGCCTATCATTAGAAACACAGTAAACCTTCTGAGCCCTGCTCCCGCAGGTCCAGGTCCACCAGGCTGCAGCATCTTCTTGCATTGTTTCTTCACTGAATGGTGAGGAAGCTGTGCTTTTGTTCTGCTTTCTAATTTCTTCTTTGTAACTGTTATCTCCAGGAAGGCCACGCTATTTAGAGTTTACTTTGCCAATTTAAAGCAGGGTGCTAAAACTTATTTTGACTCTCTTTTGGTCAGGAAAAGACATTTTTTTTCTCTGCATGTACGTATGTGTGTACACATGTGTGTAGTGGCAAGCACGTACTTTATTTCTGCTTGTTCCCACAAATTTTGTATTATTTGTATTGTTTATTTATTCATTCAGAGAAAAGGGAAGAGGAGGCAGGGAGAGAGGGAGTGAAAGCTGGGCCATGACAATGAAGTGGAGATTAGAAAGCAACTTGCAGGAACTGGTTCTCTCTTCCCACCACGTGGTTCTCAGGGTTGAAATACGGACTGTCAACCTTGGTGAAGACTTGGCCTCACGATGCAATCACACACCTTGTCTTTTTGAGGGGTCTCTAACTGACCTTGAACTTACCAATTAGGCTAGGCTGGAGGAACGGCAAGCCCAGTGCTGGAACAGCAAGCATGGACGGCCACACCCGTGTTTTTACTTTTATCTTTGGAGATAAAACTCGGGTCCTCCCATTCATACAGCAAGAACTTTACTGACTGGGGCATTTCCCTTGCAGCAAGAATAGACATTTTGAAGAAGCAAAATTTATTATTCCTCTATGCATACAGATAAATACAATGTATTATACCTTATAAAAACCGACAGACATTCTCTAGAAGCATGTAATTCAGTGGAAGTTCTGGAGAGGTGCAGTGAGTCACCAAGATCAGGTTTATAGATAAGAATTAGGACTTTGTGTAAAGCCAGCTCTAAACATTGGTCTGCTCTTACATACTCAGTTTTAAAATGGCTAAAATAAATACATGTAAAAGTATTTCTACATTTCAGTCAAAGCAATCACACCAGTCTCTACCTAATGTCTACTGGGTTACAAACCACATAACTAAAAAGTACTATCCAACTAGTGGTGAATAAAACCATTTGTTAGTGCTGATTTTCACCAGTAATTTCCTCAACATCCCTTTTTAAACACGTAAGAGATGCTGGAAACAGGACACGTCATCTATTTTTACATCATTTCAAATATGAAATAGTAAATACTTTTAAAAAGCATTGCATTTTCATCTGTAATTATCTGAAAGAATCACTCTGAAATCTCCAATAGTATACTACAGAAACTGTGTTCCAAAACTGTCATGAAAAAGATTTAACTCAAAGAAAAACATGAGGGCAACCAGAGTGGCCTTCAAATTCACTGAGGAAAAAAACTCTGAACACACTCTAAAACTTCCAAACGAAGAGTACTCCATTCAGATACTGGTTATTTGCAACTAAAAAAAAAAAGGGTTTAATAATAATAATGATAATGTTCATAATATTCATAATGACAAAATAATAATAAACAACTTATGTATGAGCCACTAGATGCAATATAGAAGGACTCCACCCTCTTGAACTAAAACTGTTAAAGAACTCAAGTCCTTACGCCATCACATTAGTGACTGAGGTCACCATATTAATTAAGGGAACACTATTCAGATCGTAGTACATATTTTAATAAATGCATCTCTACAGATCTCCTAAATTCCCCAAGGAGTTTCCCAGGCCTGCCGTGTCCTCTCCTTCTCTTCTTCTACACACTGTACACTGACATCCTCCAGGCCCCTCTCAAGCATTTGTCCTCCATTCTCTGACCTCTTCTTCCACACCAGACCTCCTGAACGCCCTCATCACAACTGTATCTCAATGCCTGCATCACACCTCTTAAGTCTGCTTTCTCCACTGCTAGATCAGAATGACTTGTGGGCACTCCCACCATCCACCTTAGGACCTACTACAAACAGGGTCCAAGACTACCAAGTGCATGGGGTAACTCGTGGAGAAGCTTCAGGGGCTTGGTAAGAGTAAAGATAGCACCTGTCAGAATTAAGAGGATCAGTCTCTTACCTGTTTGGAATTGGTTAAATACAATTTTGCTCCAAGATTTAAAATCTGCAGCTTCACCAGATCATCTTCGTTGGTGAAACTTTTAGCCGTTTTCCTCAGAACATCAGGAGCAATTTTAGGAACTCGCTCACAGTTCTCTCCAATTAGCCAAAGAATGCTTGCTCTAGCCACAGGAACCTAACATGAGAAGCAGATCGCATGATTAGAAATGGGATAATCACACACTTCCTCAACACCAGCACAGACAAGGCCGAGAACTGTGAGGACCCTATTTATTCCCTCACTGGATATATGTATCTAAGAGCTGCTTGACACTTTTAAGGTTTGCTTGAACTATCAAGTACAGACACAAAGGAAATCTCATTAGAGCTGATTTCAGGACTGAAGTTGGCTCAAGTGGTTAACCGCACCGGCTGCTCTTACACAGGGTTTGATTCCCAGCACCCACATGACAGCTCACAACCATCTGTAACTCCAGTCCCAGAGGATTCGATGGCCCCTTCAGGCACCAAGCACACATTAGGTGCACAGACACACATGCAAGCAAACACCCCTACACATTACATAAATAAAAATTTAAAAACGGGTTTCAAAGAAATGCCCTGAGAAAAAATGAGTAAAGTAAGAACTACCTGTCTAGAATCTAGGGCCTTTTGGAGTCCAGCTTGCCCCTGTCACTGTTTCACGTTGCTGTGGCAGGAGCGGACTGCACGGCACTTTGGTATTATAATTTTAAAAATAAAGTACACTTCAATATAATTTGTTTTCCTAAAAATCACTGCCTTGCTACAAATTGGAAACCTTCCATCAGAACCATTAAGACCAACATTTCAGCGTATGCAAATTAGTTTTATTACTATTTGCTTATTTGTACCCCCCCATTCCAAAAGGAATTTGAGAGGGCATGTAAATTAGTTCCTGTGAACATTTTCACCTAGCATAGAAAATATGCTTTTTATTCTAAGTGAGAAATCTGATGGCTACTGTAAGTGGTAGCCCAGCTAGAACAACGGCAGGCCTTTCCTGAGCCCCTTTGCAATGCCTCTAAGTTCTGCTGCTTCCAGCACAGTTACACAGATGTTCACACTTTGACCTCAAAGGAAGAAAGCAAAACGTAATAAAATTACATTTGGTCAAGCTAAACTCTTTAACTATTTGTTGCATAATAATGATTGTAATAATATAAAATATTAACTGAGTCAACAGAATCAGAGGTCATTAAGAATGCTTAGAAATAAGAAGTCTACGTTTCCTAACACTGTAACAGCATCAACTTTAATTCATGCTTAAAATGAACTTAGAAAGGAAATCAGTCTACTTATGCAATGTAAAAGGGCCTAAGGGCTACGTCAAATCTATTCATGCAGTGTGATAAAACTAATACCCTTACTGTACACTCATTTCTGGGAAGAAAGAGGTTATTTCTAATGTTCCAAAGGTTACACTGCATTAAGACCTTACTCCCAATCTATTATTTTAAATTGGGCTAAAGAATAGTAATTGAGTGGTGCATTAAGTTTCCAGCACAGAGCAATTCAAGTGGCCTTCCATAATGAGAGGCACTTCTAAATGAGAATATATAGGCAACCCAGAGTTCAGTTATGCTAGATTTATTTTTCTTAAATATTTTACTTTATATTGCAACTCTAGAAATCAGAGTTCTACAACATAACACAATCTGTTGTGCAATTTTAATTATTTTTCTTTTGACAACAAACTTATTCTATTTGACATTAAAAAACAATCACATAAGGAAGGTGTTAAAACATTTCGGACTCATGAGTATATTAAGAGTAAAACAACAGCATTTTAATACTATAAGCATTTATAATATTTGAAAGAACTAAAGATTAATAAATCAATACCAACAATGAAAAAAATTCAAGATGGTGATGGAATAAGAGGAATAACATTTGAAATTTTCCAGAACCGAGCTAATAAAATTCCTAAGCAAACATTTTTAAAGTGTAGAAGCTTCTTTATAATATAAAATAAAAAAATATTATATCAAACTTTTGATAATGCTATTTTATTAAAATTTCAGAAGATAGGCAGGGAAACACAGGCCCAGAGTCCTAACACCCAGTCGGCAGCAAGTAGGGAGGTATTCCAGCCAGTCTGGGCTACATGAGACTGTCTCAAAAAAACTAAGACCAAACAATAAAGCCTTCAGAAACTAATAAGGCCATTGTTTTCTGCATCTGGCTAGGGTTAGAGAACTAGTATCTTCCAGTTCAGTCCTTCCTTTTCTCTCGCAACTAAAACTACAAATAAAAAAAAAAAACCAGTTGCCTTTGTTCCCCAGTTTTTTTCAACCACATAGTAAATAGGAACAGTTAATTAAAACTCAACTAATAATACAACACACACACACATGCACACACACAGTCAAACATAGGATAATACTCTTTTTATGACCCTCTGCTTTTCAATATTCTCAAAGACAAACTGGACTGTAAATGACTGCGTGACTCTTTACTCTAAACGCCCTGAGAAAGTGGTTAAGTGCACTTTCAAGCCTTCTAAGAGAACGTAGTTGCCACTGCCATTTTAACCCATTAACTTGCCGGCAAAAAAACAAATGATAATTCCTCCCCCACCCCTGTGTTTATAGTGACATCTAGAAAGATCTTACAGATTGCTCTGTAAGCAGTTCAATTTAAAAGCTATTGTGTTTCAACAACAGCCCACTGCACCGGTCAACAGTCTACTGTTTAGGATTTACTAATCCTGCAAAATCATCAACTTTATTTATTTAAATTTGTCAAAGGCAGAATTGGGAGACATCAACACAATGCACACTAACAGCAGATCAGATCCCAACAGTATGTATCTGGACTCGATATACATGAAAACTTAGATCTGACTTATATTCAAGTGTCAGGGTAGTGAGAGCGGGCTTGTTAAACAGTGCGGCATCTGGACCACAGTGCATTACGTGCCACTTTAGAATTGCTCAGCTGTCCTTCCAGAGTAACATCCCAAGTGTTCTTTCATGACACCTGTCGTAGAAAACACTACACAAAACCCACTACAGCAGTCCTCAGGTGTGCTATTCTGGAGCAACTTTCCTGCAAAAGCAGTACTCATTACAAATGAAGGGCACACCAAAGGACGATGTGGTCACAACCAGAACACACAAGACAACTACCACAGCCATTATCTCTTTCATCTGGATGAGCTCAAAATCAAAATAATGTAAACATTAATCTTCATATTTTCAACTATGCTATCTCCTAAATAACCAATATGACAAAATCTATCAATATTCTCTCCTTTTAAAATCTGCACACCTAACATCAAGGAATCCCTTCCTACAGTTTGTCATGGTGTCTTTGAAAACTAGCTAATTTCTCAGTTAGATGTCCACAAGAGCAGTACACTGCAGCTCCAACATTAACTCCACTGGAAATATAAGGACACTGGAGCAACAGCAGGGGCAAAGCATTGCCTACGTCACAGATCATCAGCGGTAGTGCCAGGACTGTAGGTGCGAACCCAATCTCCAATTCCCATTAGAGCTGGGAAGAGCCAAAGGGAGCCAGGGGTATGGAAAGGGAGGTCTCTAACCCATCAGAGACCACATATCATGGTGGAGTGGGCATCATTTGCTCCAACGACGAATATGCAACTCTGTCCTGTTCTGCTATCACATCACACAATGTCTTCCTGTCTCTTGCTGCTTCCACGAGAGTCAGACTTTTCAGGGAGGGTACAGGCTCCTTCCCACACACTATGCCTCATTGGATGGTCTGGCTTTCAGTTCTATTATCCCTCCTCCCAGGGAGCTATCTGCCTAGAATGCTGCCCTAGTTGGTGTTTTAAATCCTCAGTGAACATGTTCAATACTGTACTGTGGCCCTTTCATGGGTCAGGCTGGCTTCTCTTGAAATTGCTGAGTTCAGACATCACTCCAGATTTCAAAGTACAGAATCAGGAGGGGTACCATTGTGAGCTATGCTTCTCAGGCAGAGTTCAGTCCGCAGGTCTCAGAAGTTGGATCAGACTAACAGCTACATTTCTGCTCCCAAGTCCTCGTGTTGGCCGCTCTTATGAAAAATCTCTCTTGTGACCAGAGACAGAGATTCTGGGAACCGAATCCACCCCTTTCTAACTCGGGATTCTATCTGCTACATCCCCCGTCACATTCTGATGTTTCTCTCTGACCATTTTTAGTCTTCAGCAAAACAACTGTCTTTTTCAAGCGGGTCAGTTTCCTCTCCTGCCAGGGCTCATCAACAGTGACGCCTCATCATCAGCTCCACTCCTTAAAGTTCAAGTTCGCACAGCAGAGCTGTATGACGCCCTCTTCTAATACTTCAGTAACAACCCATGCTTCAGAGCTGGCTTCCTCTCTGTCTTATCAGAAAGGGGGCTCTGCTTCAGTGATGTTTTAAAAGCCCAGATCAAACAAGTATTTATTAAACTGAATTTTTTTTTTGCAAATCAGAATACCCTTTAACCTTGATTCCTCTTCTTAGCTTCTGATGTTGTTTCATTTTGTTCCTTTACTATTTTTTCTTTTGTATTTATTTACTTGGCAGGTGAGGAGTGGGGAGGCTGCTGTAGAGAACACGTAGAGAGGACAGAGGACAATGTATAGCTGTCAGTTCTCTCCTCCACCCTGTGGGTCTTAGGGATTCAACTCAGCTCATCATGGCAGCAAGCACCGTAACACTGCTGAGCAGCCGCACTGCCCCACTTCCCCTTTCCGCAAGTCCTATAGCCAAATCCATGTTCTTCAATTTTGATCTCCTTAAGATTTATTTTATTTTTATTATTATTATTAGTTTTTTTGGTGTGTATGTGTATGTAGTGTGTGTGTGTGTGTATTAGAGAGAGAGAGAGAGAGAGAGAGAGAGAGAGAAAGAGAGAGAGAACGCGCGCGGTGTTTGTATATGTCACACACACAGGGACACATGGAGGTCAGAACAGGGTGTCAGACCCCTGGAGCTGAAGTTACAGGAAGTTGTGAACCACCCAACATGGCTACTGGGATCTGTACTCAGGTCTTTTGGAAAAGCACCAAATCTTCTTAACTGCTAATCCATCTATCCATCTCCTTTTGCTTATTTTTATAAGAAAACTACAATTTATTTGATAAATTCTTTCTTTGATCTAAAAGTATAGTTTTAATAGTGGGGTGCAGTTCAGGGGTACAATGCCTGCTCAGCATTTGTGAAGTCTTAAGTTCAAACCCTAGCACGACAACACACACACGCACACACACACAGGTATACCATATTCTGAGAAGATTTTCCTATTCATATATTCATATTATTGCCATGTTTCGCACAAACAAGGTTGGGTTTGTTAGTTCCTTTGTGAATTGGCTCTTTTTCATTTTATATTGTTCCTTTTCATATAAACACTTCTAATTAACATCAAATGTCACTTTCTGTTCACATTTTGCTAAATATCTCTTTCCCTGCCGTATTTTTTAACCTTTTGATTGTAAATGGTTAACTTCTGTCAAAATAAACATCAAAAGCCCCCTTCTCACAGTCTAGACCTGCAGGAAGCCTCCACTTGGCTAATACGCCAACACTTCTGTCCCACAAATCGCTGGCACAATCATTCAACAACGATTCACGGACATTGTTGAATCCCAGAACTTTTTCTTCCATGGAAGTCTAAGGCTTGCCTGGATGTGCCTCCGATACTTTATGGACAAGCAGGTACATCCTGAGGCTCTCACAGCTGCCCCCTTCTTTCTGATAGGCTTGAACAAGCTCACTAGCAAAAGGTTAGCTGGACTCTGCCCAAGCAGTCCTCTCCCAGCTACATACTTCTCTACTACCGCCTATAAAGATAAAATTCTCCAAACCCAAACCCACTGTCTTCATGGATGTTCCACTTTCACTTGGTGTTTTTTAACACAAAATGATCTCTGCCTCCCCTAATGTTCTTCCTTTGAAACCTTCAAACCCATTAATCTGACCTCCATCTCATCTGCATCAATACAAGTTTCTAAGACTATTTAAGACTTTTAGTTCTCAAACAGAATTTCAACTATGCCCCTTCCTTTCAGTAGCTTCAATTTACTGCTTTTGGATCACAATCATGTGTGATGACTATTTACACTTAATTGTGCATCTCCAAACTGCCCCCATCTGGGGTTCTCTGTGCACATCCATTAGTTATTATAGCCATGGTTCTTTTCTGGGGTGGAGGGAGGGTTCGAGACAGAGTTTCTCTGTGTAACAGCCCTGGCTGTCCTGGAACTTTTTGTAAACCAGGCTGGCTTTAAGCTCAGAGATCTACCTGCCTCTGCCTCCCAAGTGCTATAACTAAAGGTGTGCACCACCACTGCCTGGCACAGCCATGATTCTTACTAGGACCTATCTCATGTCCCCGTCAATGTAGATATACTCTGTGGTGAACACCCAAATTAACCCTGTCTGGCCTGAAACTCATGTGTAGACCAGGCTGGCCTTGAACTCGCAGAGGTACACCTGCCTATGACTCCTGAGTGCTGGGATAAAAGTGAATGTCACAACACTAAGCACTGCCTGTGTTTTCCTTGGTAACTGACATCTGGGGAGCAGGGACAGTCACATTACAAAATAGCCTGAGCAAGAGTATGTTTACACGTCATGTATCATCTCAAAAGACACCTACATGATGACATGTTCTCCTTGCTCACATGATTAAAATAGTGTCGGCCAGGACATCACAGTAAGTCATGATTCCAACCTTTGAAATTTGTAAGTAATTTGTGGGGACACACTTTGAGGCTGTGCAAACAGTCTGATACTCCTTAAGTTTTCCCAAGGAGTTGGCAGTGTATCTCAGAATCCTCCGGTGAATCAGTATCTCCGTGGTCAGCAGACAGTGTAATTCCTTCTAGATTCGTTAGCTGTTTGCGCAGTGCTTTCTTCATCATGCATTCATTCCAGGGAAGAAGGAGACTGACACACCCACTAACAACCTCCTTTCGCAGTCCACGCAAGCTCCTCACCCTCAAGCTGGGCTCTTTGGTTGTGCTGTTGTTGTTATTCATCATTTGTATTCTTTATATATGGCTCTATCATTCTATAAATACAGTTCACATTTCTTCCTTTGTCTCAACACAATGATCCAAATTTACACCACTTTTTATTACCTTATATCCTAGCTCTGAAACTAGTCATTTCTCTAAGAAAACCAGCTTCCTTGAAGAAAGAATGGAATTTAAAGACCTATACTGGGGCTGTCTAGAGCTCATCAGAAGTACTCACTGCCAAGCCTGAGGACTGGGGCTCAATCCCCAGAACCCCCGTGGTGGGAGAAGAAAATTGACTCCTGCAAACTGTCTTCTGACCTCCACACAGATGCTCAGCATGTATGCCCATGCAAAAAAACAAAACAAAACAAACAACCCCCCCCACACACAACGTAAAAACTAGTTTTAAGTATAAACTTGAAAATATGCTAAGTGAAAGAAGCCCAAAACAAGGTCACAGACTATATGAATCTGCTTATACAAAATAACAAGAAAAAAACAAACCATAGAAACAAAAAGTAAATTAGTGGTACTGAGGGGGAGAGAGTGAAGGGAGGTTGGGGTCTTTAAGTATGGGATTATTACTTAAGGGTAATGAAAATATTTGCACACCTTCATGTGTATACCAAATCCTACTGAATAATACACTTTAAAATTTAAGCTGTACAGCATGAACGAACATCTCAGTAATAACAGAAGATCACTGCACACAATGTGCTTCCTGCTGAGGGACACTATTTCTTCTAGGGTTTCTTAAAAGACAGCACTAGAAATACATGTTGTTATACACATCACAGATTCACACGTGACCCATAAATTCAGGCATACACATATACTTATTTAATATCTATCTATTTGTACTTAAGCCCCTCAAACTGTACTATCTAATTCCAATCCAGCACTGTTGGGCTCATTCTTTTCTTTCCTCCTTCAGGTCTGTAAGCCTCTCTTAAAAATAACCAAATCTTTTTTTCTTTGTTGTATTCTTTGAGACAGGGTTTCTCTGTGTAACAGCCCTGGCTGTTCTGGAACTGACGCTGTAGACCAGGCTGGCCTTGAACTCACAGAGATTTGCCTGTTTCTACTTGCCTAGTGCTGGGATTAAAGGTGTGCACCACCATCACCTGACAAGAATCAAATCTTAAAGACAAAATTTAAACTCAGACGTCACAGCTTCCTTAACCATTACACTTTGGAATAGCCATTTAAGACAACAAGACCGAGTGGGTTTGGCAGGACTCAGGGATACTCACAGTGATGCTGTCCAGGAGTTTGGCCATGTGCTTAATAATTTCACCATGCTGTGCAGGCTGCATTTGCAACAGTTTCTTTATAACAACCACACTTTCAGCAACAACTATTTCTAAAAGACACAAAAATTGTCATAGGAAATATATATAATCAATTCAATTGCAATCTGTCTGGTAAAATGAAAATTCCAATCAGCAAAAGATTCTCAGTGCTTTAAATACATGAAAACTATAATCTGAAGCACACTTTTTAGTGTTTGCTGAACTATCTTATGCAGAATTCACTTTAATCTCTAGCCTCTGTAACAACACTTACACTATGCTCCACAGTGAACAGTACTTATGTCTTTTAGCCAGAGCTTCGATACAATCAAACATCTACTATCTAAGCATTTTGTCATATTCTATACAGAAGAGGGGAGGGACAGGGGATAACCACACCAAGCCCTGCCAAAGTGATGCATCTGGACACAGTAAGGATTAGGAGGAGAAGGAATGGAATCACCATAGAAACAGCATCCACTTCAGTGTCAAAATGAGTGTGACCATGAACTGATTGCTTACACATGGGCTGGGTTAGAATTAGATGGTGCAATCTTTGCGGGATTTAAGTGCAAAGAGAAAGATATTAAATAAGCAAATGTGTATGTCTGAATTTGTGTCATGTGTGAATCTGTGATGGGTATAACATGTATTTCCCAGTGCTGTCTTTTGAAGACCCTAGAAATAATTATGTCCCTATCAGCAAGCACATGTAAATCCATGCTATCTATCTACCCAACGTAGCACCTCAGAGGCTGCTCAGATGCATCGGCCAGACTGCTTTGTGGCTGGCTTCTCATAGTCCTTAGCCAACAGGTATCAGACTGTATCTTAGCCTTTGCCTTAATCCTGCCCTTGTGAATAGTGTCTTCAGCAAATTCCCTTTAATTACCTCTTCCAAGCACGCCACTATTACATTATATTACAAATATAATGATCCTATAAGTGACTAAGAAGCAAATCACAAGTTGGGGTGGAAATGGGTTTTTACAAGATGGGGTCTGGATATGGTTTTCCACAAAGAGGCTAACCAGTAGTCTAGTCACCTTTGTGGGGGTACCAGAGAGACACACAGCATCATAGTATCCGAGTATCTGACCTTATGGAGGGAGTCTTACATGAGCTACTATTTTGTGTGTATGTATGCATGTGTTCATGTAGGACTGTGTTTGTAGCTGTGCTGTACACACATGCATCCATTTATGCATGCTTGCAGAGGCCAGAAGCCAAGATCGGATGCCTTTCTCGGTCATTTTCCACATTTTTTGATAGGGTCTCTCACTGATTCAACAACAATAACATTGTTTGGCCAGCAAGTCTCAGGGATGCTTTCAGCCTTCCCACACTGAGCAACAGACACATGTCTCCTTGCCTTGTTTTTATGGGTGCTGGGATCTGAACTCAGGTCCTCTCACTGAACTATTATTAGTGTCACAAAAGTCAAAAATAATAAGTATATACTGTCTTTATGCAAAATTTTGATTCAAGAAGATCTTCACAGACGTTAGACAATCCTCTGGCATGTACTTCAAAGGTTTAATATTATACAAAATATCACAATTTGTACTGTTAGATTTTTTTATTGAAATACATTACCCCTTAAGAATATGTTATGAATATATTATGAATATATGAAATGTATTATACTTTTCATGAGCAAGTATACATAATTCAAGCCATATCTTTTTCTAAGTTAATAAATATTAGAGAAATAATATTTAATATTAAGGTTTTAGTTTACAAAAATATTACATTTCATTTTTGTCCTGTAACATATCATTTTAAATAAAGAAGCAGATTAGAATTATATGATTTTGTCCATAATTCAAGATAAACACCTAAAGTCCCCTTTGAGCTCTTAGAATATTTTATAACCACAAGCAAATGCTACTTACATATAAGGCCGCTACTATGCTAAGAGGAAACAAAAATAATGAATTATACAAATAATTTGTCAGATCACTTCAGAGTCTACAAGAAAAAATATCTTTGGGTAAATAATATGCAAAGAAAATATACTAAATAAGGTCTTAAAAATCCACTATTTAAAAAATATATGTATTTCAAAACTTGCTAAAAGTAGGAAAAGACATTAATAATATAAACGTATACCCATGCTGAGACTATGCTGAAATGTATACTTAGCACCATTTACCTTCTAGAGCTAAATTACCCTCCAATTACTGCTGTCAAAGTTTACTAGAAACACAGCTTAAAGCAATGCAATTTTATCCTATATACCTATATAGTTCCTGATCAGAAGGCAAGCATGTGTCTTATGAGTCCTACTGGAAGGTGATAACAGGGCTCTTCAGGGTCTGAGGGTCTACTTGTATTTCTCACTCCGAGAGGAGCTGCCCTGTCCCACTTGGTATATTCACATCTTTGACTGCCGCTTTCATAGTCATCAGATTTTCCCTAGGGGTCTCAGGTGACACCACCATTCAAAGAATCTATCTCTCGACCCTTGACTCAGTTCCCTTTTCCACATAAAGTAAGAATCTCACTTCCTAGCATCCGGGGACTTTGGGAAACAGAGACTATGTGCACAGTCTTCAGCACCACTGCCACTTCACAAGAAAAGCTCAATATTAAGACTTTAATTTGCAAAAATATTACATTTCATTTTTTGTTCTGTAATGTATCATTTTAAAGATGAATAAGGAAGCAGAGTAGAATTCTATGATTCTATCCTTAATTTAAGTAGCTAAAGTGTCCTTTGACCTCTCAGAATATTTCTATAATTATAAGCAAACACTATTTGTGTTCTGGGCCTCTTCAGTCTATCCTCCTGTCCTCACAAAATGTAATCACACCACACTTGAGTACAGTCCACTGCTCCCCTCAAGTTACAGAGAGAGCACTGACACATGGCAGTCTAGTGCTACATACATACAAATAGCTGGCAATAAAGTAAAACAAGTAGACGAGGGAAACTATAACATATTTATTTTATGTTACTGCTTCCTTCTATCAGACTGTGAGTACCATAAAGGCAAAGATTTTTATAAGCTAAATGAATATCTTATTAATCTACTCAACACTTATTAACTATCTTTACAGATTCAAATTCTCACTAAATGCTTACTGAATTATAAAAACTAAACAAAATTGAAAAATAACCTTCCATCTAATTCTTTTAGTTTATAGTAGGTGCCAACAAGGTTACTCAGACAAACAAATCCTGTTAATATGTTACCTAAAATAAACTAGCACAGGCAATTAAATTACCCTAAGTCAATTGAAATGTGAATTTCTCATACTAAAGAACCTTAAGAAATCCATTTTTCAAATTAATCTTTCACATCAATAATGGGTTATTTTATGGCAAGCTTCAAGACTGCTTCAAAAGATTCTTTGAAATTAAAGAAAATAAACCTTTAAAAACTAAACAGTATGTTGCAGAAATAATTACCTTAAAATTAATATGAACATTTCTCATCAGAAAAAGGGACCAAGAAAAGATGGACAAATACTTGTGCTATGGTTTGTACTTAAAAAGATTGTTGGTGTTCTCACTAATTTCTGGTAGCTTTTTAACAAAAGATATCTTAAAACAACTACCACCAGCAAGTCTTATGCAATGCACAGAAAGTCAGTATCAAAGATACAGGAAATAAAACATGTTTCTAAAGCCATCCTTGAAACTGTGACATAGAGACAGAGGCAAATGTTCCTGTTGGGAGTGAATCAGATGCCATGGACAGCACTTACCACTCATCCTTTCTTGTGTTCCTACACAGGTAAACTTTTTAGAAATTAGGGGATATATTTGAGTTTTAATATCTACATAAGAAAATGTTCTAGCAATCAAAAGTTTGTAGGTAAAACTATATGATTATTTGTGTGTGTATACATACACACATCATAGTTATTCAGGAATAAGTTTTGTTTTACTGTTTGCTTGGTTTTAGTTTTTCATATAAAAATCAATAAATTCAAAAACTGTACAGTTTATACATTCCCTAAGAAAACACTCATTTTAACCCACTGTACAATTATAATAGAAATCTTGTAAAGGCGAGAAGCTAACTTGTTTTTCTCTACCTGGTTCATCTGATTCACAAGCCATAGCCACAGAGAGAACTGGCACTTCTACACAAGCAGTTACATTTAGAAGATAAATGTTGCTATCCCATTTCTGAAAATACTTAAGTAACATTTGGGTGCACATGAAGCTGTGTTCCATGGTGGCTTCTAAGTTTAATTCGTCTTCAGTGGGGAAGTTGGGTGAATTTCTGGAAGACTGAAAGGCTGAGGGTTCACTGCTCACATGTTTTGGTCCAGCCACTGTTCAGGCTATAAAGTCATTTGCCTGCTTCTAGCACCCTCTGCAGGAGAACCAATATTATGCATGCCTTCCATGCCAGTAAGAACAGCCACAGAAAACTTGCAGAAAGGGTACAAGGAAGTGGTTAGTGAATGAGAAGATAAATTGCTGTAGAGGGACAAAACAAATACTGCTAATTATATAGTTTATTTTCTGAGGTGAATTTATATGCAAATCAAGAATAAAGCTGCTACTTATTGTGACTATACTACTGACATATAGAGAAACTCCAAAAGACAATACATAAAAGATTGCAGCTGCAGGCTGTACTAAGAACATCCAATTTTAAATTATGTGAAAACAAAATGATACCATGACTCACCATCCCTGTTGGATAGCAAACAGACCAGGCCATTGAGGCACGTGTCGGTGACTTCGGTGATGCTGGTTGCACATCTGCCTATCGTCTGAATAGTGGCTGCTGCAAACTGTTTGTCCTGGCTTTTCACGTAGGTCTAAAAACAGTTTGATTAGTTTCGACATTGGGATTATCAAGTGAATACAAGCTAATTTTGATAGCTTTGTCAAGATGAAAGAATTTAGAATACACAGTCCTCTCTTAAGCCCAACAGGAGCCAAGTGACGCTCACTTCATTCTTCTCTTGTTATGTAACATGTCCCTTCTATAGCAAAGGTACATTTCAAGCCAGGGTCATTCACCTGCAGCCAGTGACAAATGGAGAAGGGGGAGCATCACCCAAAGACAGTAATTAGCTTAAGAGCTGAGTAGAGAAGATGCTGAGAGCATGCTCTGTGGTTTCATCTCATTTACCCAGCAGTACCTGCGGGTTCAGGGAGAGAAAGGTTCAGGGGCACCTTTCCAGATCCCTAAAAGTTCAGAGCCACTGAGATGGTTTAAGAGTGAGAGCAACAGACCAATAGCTATAGTGACCTGTGCTTCACTAAAACTACAAGTACTAGTTCACAAAATCAGTCCACATCACTTTCTAACAGAACAGTATAGACACGTATTAACATATACTTAAAAAAAGTTCTGTCTAACTAAACAAAGTAAAAGGCCTTTACAAAACTCCTGACAACCTTATATACTTTGTGATTTTGGTTACAACTTTCCTAAATTTAAACACTAGACTTTTATTTTTAAAAAAGATTTCTAGCCCCAAATTCTAAGTATGTAAATACAGAATTGACTCTATGGGTATCTAAGAAAAATATACATTAAACAGTTATCTAAATGAGAAATCAAAGGAAAAAAAGATGCAAATAACATAGGAATTTAGTGTAAACTCTCAAGGAGATAGCTAAATGCTGAAGAAACAAGTGATGCTTTCTAGTTCCATGAAAGGAAAAACCAAAGAGGACTTAAAACTGCTCCCAAATAGATAATTTCATTGCTGTAATTTAAAAGGATGCATTAGAGTTGTTGAGGAAACTCCCTATTTCAACCACCAAGTTATTATGAACAAATTTAAGTAAGTGTAAAGAAAATACACAGACAGAAAAAAGGATGGATTTAAAAGTTTCAATGAGGAGCTGGAGAGATGGCTCAGAGGTTAAGAGCATTGCCTGCTCTTCCAAAGGTCCTGAGTTCAATTCCCAGCAACCACATGGTGGCTCACAACCATCTGTAATGGGGTCTGGTGCCCTCTTCTGGCCTTCAGGCATACACACAGACAGAATATTGTATACATAATAAATAAATAAATAGATATTAAAAAAAAAAAAGTTTCAATGAAAAGCCAATCTTTTATACAACATGCTCACAGTAAGTAACACATCTTGCAAGAGGCTCACTGACTGCTGCAGAGAACATGAGGGCTGCCCCCCCACTGTTCTGGGGGTGCCGGGCAGGTACAGAACTATGACAAGATTATACAGCAACAGTTAGAATGAAATAAGACTATATAAGTGATTTAAAATTAAAATCCAAACAACGATCTCTAGTCTAAGAAAGAGCTTGAGAAACCCAATTTTTCTAGCATGCCTATATGAGGAGAGCTCTATGTCATTCCAATTTTATCACTAATTTTACTAGAAAAAAATATACAGCACGGAAGTTCAGTAACCCAGTAACAAAATAATTGTGGACATGAAGTAACATCCTATGACTCTTGACCAAAGTATAAAAGAAATACAGCTTAAAAAAAAAAAAACCACGGTGTCCATATATAGGTAAAAAGAAATTCAGAGTGGGCTTATGGAGGAACTCCAGTCACAGATTTCACTAGATTTATAAATATTAAAAACTATAAGAACTCCAGAGCTGCTGTATAGGGTGTGAAGTTCTTAACACTGACACGGGTTTATTTCTGCTTCAAAGTTCATCCTTTCAGAATAAAGTACATAAAGCCAATGAAATAAACTAATCAAAAGAGACTTTGTCCTTCACAGTGTGGGTCCTGGAGACCAAGCTCGGGCTGTGGGCTTAGCAGCAAGCACCTTGACCAGAGGACACCATGCCGGAGTCTCCACTCCCCACACAGACTGCTTCTAAGCACTAATAACGCTTGAGTTAAAGGGGCGATCTACAAGGGAGGCAGGTCAGTTACACAGGGGACCAGGGAACAACGACGTGTTCTCACGGGCACAGGACGTCATTTTATAAAGAGCATAGGAAGGACAGCTGACGGCGGCAGCGCGGACAGAATCCTTAACAAAAACAAGACTTTACACCCAATGATGAGCCAGTCTTCCCAGTGCCATGGAAACAGAAAGGGAACAAGACATTTATTCCACACCGTACATTTGTAGTTAATGCTTATTCTCGAAAACAGAAAAATTCCCAGTTGTTGATCTTTCCCTAAATCTGTTTTGTTTATGCAACTGCATATTTCTAGGAAGAGTAGAAGGCATATTTAACTTAAAATTGAACATACTGTAGAAACTACAATTAGTATTGTATACAAACCTGAAATTCCCGAAGAAGAGTTGATATGTTGGCTTCATTTGCCAAGTTTGTCAAAATTTCAAGCTACAATAGAGTAAAAGAGAAAGTAAACATTTTAAAACACAAATAAAAAGATGAATTTAACAGAGACTAAACATCCACATGAAACTTGATTTTTTAAAAATTATTGTCATGTGAGGCTCTGTATCCTTGATGTGGTCTTAGTCTGCTTCCTCAAATCTACAGGTACTAGATAATTACACAATTCTAAAAAATAATTAACGAAACAATCCCCCATCTTCACTAATTGTGGTAATTTTACAATTCATATCTAATTAACCTAAACAATTTGTTAGCTCAACTTTTTTTTCTTAATAAAGTTAGAAAACAATTTGTCCTTCATGTAATACTTCTATTTTCCAGACACCAATTAATTTTCTTGATTGGCTATCTCATCCCACCTTCCCAGACACTTAGACAATTTATAAATGTAAGAAATGCAAAATTAAAAGTCTGTCTCCACTGAGGTTGTTAGAAATATACTTTACCCATAAAAAGATTAATTATTCTGAAGGTGGCATAAACATGAGACCAACAGAAAAACACAACCCAACATGTCCGCTAGAACATTCACATCAAATATTACATTAAAAGTCAATGACATAAACAATTCGATTAAAAGGCACAGCCTTTAGAAAAAATTTATATATTCTGTGTAAACTTATTTTATCACTTAACTTGCTTTATCTGTTGGAAATCTGTTCTCTAAGAATATAGCTTGACTAGTCATTTTATTTTAATAAGAAAACTGAGATAATTTTTTAGTGCAGGGGAGAAACAAAGTCTCATGTATCCCAGGCAAGCTTCAAACTTACTATGTAAGTAATGACCTAATGGTACTGTCTCTCCCTCTGAAGTCTGGCATTATGAGTCAGCAATAACACATGGGGTAGTTATTTTAAAGTATTTTTAAAATGTAAAAACGTTATTTTTAGTAGTACTGGGAAATAACCTAGGTCGCTAAGCATGCTAATCAAACATCCTACCACTGAAACACATGACATGAGTCTTTGTTCATACAACTTTAAAAAATAGCTTCAAACCCATTTTATAAATCTATGTGTGGATTACACAGAACTGGTTTTCACTAAAACGCATAAGATAGAGTTACCAAACTGATGCAAAATCACCCCCAAATACTGCTGTCTATAAATAAAGACAGGCTTGGTAGAAAGAGACAAAATCAGAACAATCAAGAAATTAATATGAAGATTTTGTTTCCACACAACTGTTCTATATGTTTATGTTTTAATAACTATCTCAACAGTATGTAAATACAAAGATCATCCAACTTAATATCAAATAAAGCATTTTGTTACTCCCTTTGCTGTAAAAATATCCAGTCTTTCAGCTCACATTTATTACTTGAAATGTTTTATAATTACAAAGCAGGAGTTTGTTATTGATGTTGAAAATATCATACTTTCTGTGTTTCACCAATTTTCTTGTGAGTAAACCCATCTTCCATGAAAAATATTCTACTGTCCCAATATTTAAAAGAATGCCTATTCTTTCTTCATTAGTTTTAATGCCTCTGACATAGCACACGTATGCAGAAATGCTCCCATGCCCGGTTCTAGGCACATCTTGCTCTGCCTAGGGCCCCATCAACTTACTCTCGCTGAACTCTATACCACAGGGCTTTCAGCATCTCTGTGCCTAGTCTACGCCCAGCCTTTCAAAGCACCCACACGTCATACCAACCATAAAATCATTCACAAAAACTATTTTAAACACTTCCAAATGTCATTTTTTTTAAACTGCCACAGAATCAGCTCCACCTTTTTACTTAGTATAGGACTTAATTCAAATCTCCACTGTCTGTCTGAAGCACAAAACACTAAATATATCTACGTACATACCTGTCTCTCTCAGCATGTTAAGTTATCAGAGATATAGGCAACCAACACATCTGAAATTAGTACAATAACTACCCCATAATAATATAAATAACAAATTTCAAATATGTTTTTTAAAAGAAGACAACAATTTACAGAGCTGGGAAAAGAGTTCAGTTTGCAAAATACAAACACAAAGACCTGAACTGATCCTTATTTGCATGCACTGTGTCTTTAGAGCTGGGAACATAGGCTGCATGCGCGTGCACTGTGCCCTTAGAGCTGGGGGACAGAGGCAGGACTCCTTCCTTGCCTACTTGGGGAGTTCCAGACCACTGAGAGAACTTGTCTCAAAATAAAATAAAATAAAATAAAATAAAATAAAATAAAATAATTTGGCACCTGAGAATAATACCCAAGGTTGTTCTCTGACTTCTGCACACACACACACACACACACACACACACACACACACACACGAACACACTCATGCACACAACAGAGCACAGTTTGCAGATGCCAGGGGCATCTGTCTCTGTCATCTGTAGGATCTTTTCAAAGTACACAGCAGCTAGAGAAGCTGTATGAAGCGTACGGACCTTCAGTGTCTTGATCATAGTTGGATCAGTGGACCTGACATAGAAACTCTTCAGGTAAGGTTCAAACATACCCTAGGTCAAGAAAAAGAAATGGGTAAATACATTTATCACACTGGTGTGCTTCTTTGAATCAAATGCTCACAATATACATACCTTTCTCTGAATTGACATAGTTGCAATATTTTGTAAGACAATATACTGCACCTCCCTAAAAGTGAAAAGACATTTCAGTGGTCATATCC
This sequence comes from Myodes glareolus, assembly GCF_982192425.1. NCBI lineage: Eukaryota > Metazoa > Chordata > Mammalia > Rodentia > Cricetidae > Myodes > Myodes glareolus. Next base: position 21,709,195 of record NC_142040.1, on the reverse strand, counting down.
AAAGAAACATCTTTATGAAAACAATACATTAAAAAGAATCTGTAAGAAAACTCAGAGGCAACAAAATTTTTAACTATAAGACGCTACATGTTTAGTAATTATGAGGCATTCATATCTTCCTTCCAATGTTCAAGAATACTAATACTCTGTGCGGTAGGTATGTCATAAGATGGAGTTAGAGCTCACTTTATAATACTGTACTCTCTGAAATACAAGGCCAGTATTGCTGCTTTGCACACATGAAGGAAAATGAATGGAGAAAATACAATCACAGTGCTAACCCACATTCTTATCAGGGGGCTCACAGTGTCAACCAATCATAGATCAAAAGGAAGGCCTGGTTTGAAAAAGTCACATTATGCTATTCCTAAGGCTTAATATCTAATAAAAGACAGAATCTAATATTAAATTCACATTAATCTGGTAAATACCTTCTGTCAAAGAACCATTTCAGATCTTTCTAGTGCCATTTGAACTACCCATCGCAAACAAACATCACGCAGCTGGTAACAAAGTGGCTAGAGATAAAATGAAGGCGAGCAGAACGGAACGGCTTCTGACTTGTTTCTCACACAGCAGGAGATGAGCAAGGGCTGGGTCTGTGCAGCCCTGGGAGTGGGGGGCACAATCAGCGTACACTGTCCCATCAGCTAGTGCAGGTGTGCACTGAAGGACAGAAAACAATGACATCAAGCAGCTAGCAGTGCAAAATGTCTGGGCAACCCTGACCAACGGAACAATGAACGATGTTTTTAAACATAATAAAACACTATTGCTAACTTTAAAGCTCTAATGAAAGAACTCATCATGGCAAGTCTTTTTAAGTTTTCCATTTGTTTGAAATTGTTTATCTGAACTACTGAATTATACAGAGGGAAATTGTAAAGGTGGCATGTTCTGTCTATCCATACAGGAAACTAAAGAGCACAGGGCTCTTTAAAGGGAGTAATTATTTTCTAGTAGCTACCCTTGGGGGTTAAGGAGCTGATCTGCAGATAGGAAAACTTGCTATGCAAACACACGGACAGTTCAAATCCCCAGAATCCATGTAAAGCTGGGAGTGACACCTGCAAGCCTGTGCTCCAGCACTGTGAAGGTTAACACAGGAGGCTCCGTCAGCTACCAGTCTACCTGCTCAGTAAGAGACCTGTCTCAAGAGAATCCAGCATAAAGTCAGAGCAGAATACTAGACATCATCCTCTAGTATCCATATGCTCCAGAGACACACATGTGCAGCACATAAAACACACACACATGTAGTCCTATTAACACATGCATACACCACTGTTCATACATGTACACACATAAAATCAAAACAACAAATAATAAATAGTTCTTTTTAAAACCGACGAAACTAGTGATTGAACATTCCAATTTTATATGAAGTCGGGTTCTGCCGAGAAACGTGACATGGTCTCTACTATTATTCTAAGGCGATGGTTTTCAAAGTGTGGGTCATGACCCCTGTGGGGACCAAATGACCCTTTCAGAGGGGTCATGTAAGTAAGACCCACTGGAAAACACAGATAATTACATTGTGATTCATAACAGTAGTAAGATGAAGTAGCAAGGAAAAGTTTTATGGTTGGGGGTCAGCACAGCATGAGGACTATATTAAAGGGTCGATATGTTAGGAAGGTGAGAACCAGTGCTCTAAGGTCAGAGCTAACGCACTGGGCAAAGCAAGCTGAGGACACTATAGGACAGTTCTTAGTGATTCCAGAATGAATAAAATTTCCAAACAGCAAGACTGCTAAACCCAGCAAAGCAAAATGCATGCTCTATGTTGCAACATACTTTAATAGCTCTGGACCTGAAGCTAGAAACTTCCATTCTTCTTCACTAAGACTGAGTTCCTTTTATCCCATTAAGTATGAGACCTTATTGATGAAATAGTCAACTGTATATCCCAGGCTGAGGAGCCGGACTATATTTGCCCCAACACTACTTCTGAGAGAATACAAAGAAAAAAAAAACATGCAAAATCATAACCTACCTATTGCTACGAAGTAGGCGCACCAGGGACTTAGAAATAATGCCAGCCTCTGACTTGGGTGAAATGTGCCAATACAGCTGAGCAACAGCCATAACCACCTGGAAGAACAGAAACAGAGGCACATGAACATCTAAGCAACGGGGTCCAAATGCATCCTCACTCCGCATGTGCTCCCTCTAAACACCTTTAGAACTCTTGCGAAGTAGAATGAAATGTTCAAGTCTTTGTAGGGGGCTGAAGTACTTCCCCAAAGTATTTCCTACCTTCACAAAGTGCTTATATTTGAGAGCAGAAGGTAAGCAGTGTCAGACAGGACCATCTTGAGTAGAAGGGCCCGAAGGTATGTGTCCTCACAAGACACAGATAAAATGCAATGTCAAGATGAAAGCATAAAGTGAGTGATTGTCTGTACGCCAAGAAATGCAAACATCACCAGCAACTACCTTCCAATGAGGAGAGAGACAGCACCTCCCTGGATCCTCCAGAGGATACAGCCTATTCACACCTGATTTCAGTCTCCAGCTATCTGGTATGTAAAAACTCCTGGCCTTTTCATACACCTAGATTGTGGCAATTTGTATGACAGGAAACTAACACACCGTGGTGGGAGAGGGGGGCGTAACGCCATAAATGAACTGCCCATAGTGACAATAGTACTGGGAAAAAAAAATCAAACAACAACAAAAGACCCTTTATGCAGTCCATGACTGAGTCCTGCCTGCTTAATCACACAATTCTAAAGAGAGGCAGGTGTGACTTCTAAACCATGCCCGATTGGGGGATGGGGAGTGAGGAGAGGACATGGAGCTGCAACAAGTTGTCTGAAGTAAAGGAAAGTGAATCAAAATGTAGCAACAAGGTGCTTGCAGCTTTCTGCCTTTTTAAGATTCACAACTTCAAAGTTAGTCTCAGAGCATCTGGAACCACGGTACCGGTAATGGGCTGTTCTCCAAATAAACCTGTACCGTGTTTTTCTCATGTGCCTTTACGTTCAGAGTCAAGAATAGATTCCTCGCCACCAAAAGTATCTAGTTTAGCATGTGGATGGCTGAGACACAGCAACAAAATGGTTCAGAAGACAAATGAATACTAATTTAGTTCTGTTCACTATACCAAGTTCAAAGCAGTACACTGCAAGTTTCAGGCATGCCAGGATAGTACACCACACACGAAGGTGCCTCAGCTAAAGACATTCTTTATAAACTAAAAATCATGTTTAAAAAAAACAGTTCATGGGATTCTATATTGTTTTTGTAATATTTAAAAAATAATAAGTTGACTATGGCTTTCATCTAGAACCTGGGAATTTCATCTAGAACCTGGGAACAATAAGATTTCAGTTCCTCACCTGTGCTTTTGAAGTGTAAGACAACCACACCCATATGCGAGAATGTGAACTGTATTTTCTACACGTGAGTTAGAAGCCAACCTGGACTACATAGGGAGTTTCAGACCAGGTGAGACTACATAGTGAGACCCTGTTTCAAAACAAAGAAATATAGCTGGGCAGTGGTGGCACATACCTTCAATCCCAGCATGAAGGAAGCAGATCTCTGTGAGCTCAAGGCCAGGCTGGTCTACATAGTGAGTTCCAGGACAGCCAAGGCCACACAGAGAAACCATCTCAAAAAACAAACAGCAAAAACAAAAGAAAGAAACACACAGTTGTTCTTATGTTTAAAAGTGAATTTTGGGAACTTGTTTAAGAAAGCTTGATGGATCAGGGTAGTGACTGTATTGGAGGCAGAACCAGAAGCCGAAGACTATGGGGTGGTCAAGAGGAGTGTGCAGTATGGGATGCTTTAATTATGAGCAGGGGTGGTGTACTGAGAAGGCCTGTGGCTTGAGTTCTTTCAGCCAGTCTGGATTTTGGAGTTGTGAGAGTTTCCCCAATGGCTTTTTACAAATTGACCTTCAGGTTTCATGTGTAGCATTGAAGGAACTTTAAGCTATTGTTTTTATAGATCATGAGGTAAAGGGAGGTCATTTAGTTCTTTTAGATTTGGGAGTGGCTTGACTAATATATTCCAAAGATGGCATACCAACTGAAAACTCAAAGGAGTACAGAAAAAAGTAGCAAGAGAAGTTCCTTATATTTGAAGATTTACTAAATGAAGAAAATAACTCATTATTTTCTTAATTAAAACAAATCTGGCTTTACATGGTTCAAAACAATGAAGGCTAAAAACCATTTACAATACAGATTCGGGTCTCAAAGCTTTAATCCCACACATTTCTAGCTACCCATCACACATGTGTCTGTTGTATGAACGCTCCAGTCACATGCTCAGTACTGACTGTACATACTTTCACTCAATGTTTGGTCTTTAAACCTGTGAAACAGTTCTTTCCTAGTCTCAACATACCGCTGCATTCCTGCTCTGAAGCAAAGGCTTTGTGTTTCGAATTAAGAGCCTATGGTCTGGATCCATAGTGTATGGCCTCTTCTTGTCACTCTTCTCCTTCTCTTCATCCTCGGAATCATAGAAATTCTTTTCATTGTCTTCTAGACCATCGTCCTGTGAAGAAAACAAATTCAACCCCAAGATTAGGTGAGACTGTGAACAGCCAAGACATTACACAGCCAAAGAAAGTATTCCTTTGAAAATATCTGCAGTAAGAGGCTAGAGAGAAGCTCAATCCCCAGTGTCTGTCTTGTAAGCTAAGGGCCTGAGTCCAGTCCCCGGTACCCATATAAGAAGCTGGGCACAAAGGCACACAGTGGTAATCCCACCACTAGAGAGACACAGTCATCCCAGTCAGCCAGGGAAGGAGGGAGGGAGTTAGGGAGGGAGGGAGGGAAGGAGGGAAGGAGGGAGGAAGAGAGGACAGGGAAAGGGGAAGAGAAAGGACAGGGAAGGGAAGGGAAGGGAAGGGAAGGGAAGGGAAGGGAAGGGAAGGGAAGGGAAGGGAAGGGAAGGGAAGGGAAGGGAAGGGGGAAGGGGGAAGGGGGAAGGGGGAAGGGGGAAGGGGGAAGGGGGAAGGGGGAAGGGGGAAGGGGGAAGGGGGAAGGGGGAAGGGGGAAGGGGGAAGGGGGAAGGGGGAAGGGGGAAGGGGGAAGGGGGAAGGGGGAAGGGAGAAGGGGGAAGGGGGAAGGGGGAAGGGGGAAGGGGGAGGGGGAAGGGGGAAGGGAGAAGGGGGAAGGGGGAAGGGGGAAGGAAAGGTGGACGTCTCCTAAAGAATGCCACTAAAAGTTATCTTTGCACACACACAAATAAAATTTTGAAACAATAAAGATTTACTGTAGAATTCTACCATTGGGTCAATGTAAAACATTGTAAAATCAACATGGACAGGTTAATTTACTTGTTATATAATACTGCTATTAAATATAGCAAATCTCCACAGAAATTTTGACAGTTGCTCAAAGAGAAGAAATGACAATTAGATTTTAATAAGGCATATAATGAAAATAATGAAAGCTAGGAGCTATTTGCACAAGTTGCAGTCATTCCAACTAGATCGAAGAGTAACAAGAGGAAGGAGAGCGGTGAACTGATAGAGAAGCAGTAAGTTTGACTGATAAGAACTGGTCAGCAGGTCGAAAAGCGCTAGGCTTCTATTTGCCAGTATTTGGTCCCCCACACAAGTAAGCTGCATACACACAGTAATATGCATGTACTTTCAAGTACAATTTTGAGGCCAGATTTTTACCAAGAGAGATACAATACTTCCTTCATCAGTTTGCTTTTACCTTTCTGTTTTGGTTACCTGAGTCATCTGAGATCAAAAACTATAGCACAGAAGATTCCAGAAATAAAAAAAAAATCTTAAATTTCAAATTGTAAAGTATTCTTAGTGTGTGTTTCATGCTTTCTATGGTTTCACACAGGTACTGTTGGGGAGTGGGGGTAGGGCAGAGGAGGTTGTCAGTACTGGAACAAATACCTGGCAGGTGAAGTGAGGCTCCTTGACAAGCAGGGTACATGGGATATAGGGATGAATCACATCCCAGGTGAGAACATAGGCAAACATGGAGCTTGAATCCCAAACCTTAATAATCAACATTTGCATTTGATTAAATGTAAATATTAAAATTTTTTTAAAGAAAAACAGTCCAGCAGAGTAGATGCCACTAAAGGTTTACTTCTTTAACATAACCCAACTGTACACTGCCTACAAGAAACATATTCCACACTAAAGGCACAGTGCATTGAAACTTCGAGGAGGCTAGAAAATAAATGTTAACGGTGTTAGTAAAAAGGGCAGCTGTAACTGTATCACCCCCACATGGTCACCCTAGAGCAGATAAAACTGTCATAAGAAGACACTATACATCCACAAAATGGATAATTCTTAATTTATGTCTAGGGAGCCCAAATTGATCTTAAGCATTGTGGCTCAGTCTCCTAACTGCTCCATATGCAACATTCTTGAAACTATGAAATAATAGATATGGAGAAAAACTAATGATTACAGAGTTTTGGGACATGAATAGTTGTTATGCTAAGCACTGCAAACATTAACGGGTAATGGAATTTCTGAAACTCCTGACTTTCATTATCCTGATTATACTACTTACAGGTCTGCCCATTTATTTTTTTTGCCTATTACAATATAAAACACATTACAAGTATACCAAATAATCCTACATGTCAGGCAGTTATAGAAAGGTCAAATCATACTATAAAGGATATGCTGAACAGAGAGGGATGGAAAATACCCCCAGAAATAGACTGCATAATGCTTTATTAGCCTTGAATTTTCTTAACACTAATGAGAAAAGAACAACAGCAGCAGAGAGGCATTAAATAATGGAAAAAACTTCTGAATTGAATCAACCAGTGTATTTCAAGGATGTATTGACCTCACAATGGAAACCAGGAGATGTGCTGCTGGGGAAGGGGTTTTGTTCTTGTTTCCACAGGAGAAGAAAAATTACGGATACAATCAAATTAATAAAGATTTGCTTTGAAAAGGAGAAACCTCTTGAAAAAGAAAATGACAGCTCATCCACAGAAGTGACAACCATACAGATGGTAAGAAAAGTCATATAGGGTTGGGGCAGGGTTCTGGGTTCTGCTCTTATCTTTACAGGAAAATACACATCATCAAAATTTAAAGAGACCTGGGCTGGAGAGATGGCTCAGTCATTAAAGGCTAGGCTCACAACCAAAAAATTAAAGAGACCCTGGATAAGGATCATCTAGAAAAAGGAATATAGATTATGAGGCCAGGTACTAGATACACACACACACACACAGAGAGAGAGAGAGAGAGAGAGAGAGAGACAGAGAGAGACAGAGAGAGAGAGAGACAGAGAGAGAGAGAGACAGAGAGAGACAGAGAGAGACAGAGACAGAGAGAGAGCTGGTTTTGGAGTTGGGCAATGGCTCTGTACTTCTCTAAATCCAAGCGACTTGTTAAAAGAAACATTCAAAGTTTCTGTCTCATATCAAGAGCCATCTGGTATGGGACAGAAGGAAGACTTTAGGAAAAATTTCACTTTCTCCATGTCTATTTTATCTATATCACATTCTTCATTGAATGTATGTTTATATGAATGATGTTTAAGTTTTCTACAATGAACAATAGATTTTCCTACAGATCCTTTCCCTGCAGTAATCTTCGAAGTTTCCAGAAAGCAGATGGGACCCCATAGCAACAACTCTGCCTGGTTGAGATGACATCTTGATGCTGATAGTGCTACTATAAGACCGGTTCTTTGGGTACCAGCTGCTGAAATGGTGCACCTTCTCAAAATGTTCTGGCCAGAACTCCAAATAAGAACTTTGAGGAAAAAACAAAACAAAACAAAACACTATCGACTGCTCGGAAATTGTTTGCACCTATACTAGACAGTAAATTTGAAATTTAATCATCATTTTACTTTTGCAGGATCCCATTTAGAGAACACTGCCCCAATGACAGCTGGAAGCAATTCTAGAGGACGACGCCCCCATCACAAAAAAGTTTGTCCTTAGGGTTGGGAACACCATTTAGGGGTTATTGATTATTACTTGTACTAGATAGAGGGTTGGCGTGAAAACTACGTATACAAGTTCAAATTATATTTGTTATTTTTGCTTACATTATTACATTATTTGTACACCCATGAAAGTTCATTTGTAGGAGGAAGACTGCCTGTTTGTCCCAGCTGCCCAGAACCAAAATAACCACACAGAAACTATATTCATTAAATCACTACTTGGCCCATTAGCTCTAGCTTCTTACTGGATAACTCCTACATCTTAATTTAACCCACTTCTAGTAATCTGTGCATCGCCACGTGGCAGTGGCTTATCAGGCAAAATTCCCAGTGTCTGTCTCCTGCAGCTCCATGGCTTCTTCCTAACTAAGCCTCCTATATCCCATCATGCCATTTAGTTTTCCCCACCTACCTATGTTCTGCCCTATCAACAGGCCAAAGCAGTTCCTTTATTCATTAACCAATGAAAACAACACAGAGACAGAAGGACCTCCCAAACCAATTCTGTCAGATTGTATATATGCATGTTTCTACCTCTGTTTAAGACATTTTGTATATTGGTACAACTTTAAAGAAATATTTTCATATTGCATTATATATTATTCCTACCTCTGATCAAGATACTTATAGACTGTTTACATTTCAGACCATTGTCTCATTTGTTGCACATTTGTTTACAGAGTATTTAATATTCTGACACGAGGTTTTAGTCTTTAAGTTATACAGGTATTAAATATTTAGGTCAATGTTGCTCATGTTTGTTATACATAGTCAGATCAATTAGGATATATATGTGTGTGTGTGTGTGTGTGTGTGTGTGTATAAATAGATTGTACTCTGTCTAGATAGGTAATCTTCAGCCACTTCAAGTATCTGTAGAACATGACATTTAAGTAACGTAGGGTTCTGCTAACATGAGACATAATTGCTCCTGACAACACCAATCTACCCCGAGAGAATGTTGAGCACCAAAGACACTCCACTTGGAGTTTGTTTTCTTCTTGGCACAATTGGCTTTTGGGCAAGGAACTGCCCATACCTCAACCACTGACATCTGGAAATGGATAAGCAGGACACAAGGAAAAAGACTGTCAAATCTTGCCAACACAGAGTAAGATGGTTCTGAAAAATTTCCTGCCTCTGAAAAAGGTCTGTCAGTTACACTAGGCCTTAGCCAAAGTTGGTTGCTTCGTCGTTGCAAATGAGGCTTTGGGTGATTGCTCAGGTAGCTAATAGTCTCCGTCATATACTGCTCACTTTGGAAGCTGCTTGATTATACTTCCTGTCTGCTCAAGTAATATTATCTCCCTTCTCAGGCCTTCAATGGGGTTGAAGATTAGACAGTCATAGTTACTGTACTGTTATAATCTAGCCAAGCCATTTCCTAAACAATACTTAGACTCCTTAGGATAGAATGTTTATTAAAACATTTATCATATGTTCCTTGCTTAATATTGTTTATGCTACTTATAATTCTAATTATACTTGTTATCTGTTCCTAGTGTATATAGTTTTGTATTGGGTTTGGAACTCTCTTATTTAAACAAAAGGAGGGGGTGCTGTGGGAGCACATTCTGCCCCTTCAGCCAATAGCCTTTAAGAACCAGCCCACTTGGGCGTGGTCTCTTATAGTGTAAAAGCAGCTGTAAAGCGTGTGCTCCCTCTCTTGCTTCCAGCTCCTGTTAGACTCTGTTCCTGTTCATGCAGAAGATTGTTATCTAGGACAGTGATCTGTAAGTTTTTCCTTAAATAAATAATCCTTTTATTATTCATAATTCTGAACTGGTGTGGGATTTTTTGTGACTTTCATCATCAATCCTCACAAAAGCTATCATCACTTAGTAATATATTTTTCACTTGCAAGAGTTTCCACAGGTACTTGAGAAGAAGACATGTCTTTAATCTTGTACAATTATCACTGGAAAAACACCTTTCATCAAAAGTAAGTTTTAGGGTTTATAACAACAGCAGCTTAGGGGTTGTTAAACCTAAAAAAAAAATTATAGAAATTATCTAGTTGGTTACAGTGGTGCATACTGGTAGGATTTGCTGAAGGAAGTGAAGGCAGGAGGATCATGAGTTCGAGACCAGCCTGGGCTACACTTTTTTAAAAGGGGGAACTGTGGTTGGTTTATAAAATAAATAAAAAAGACAAAAAGGAAAAAGAGAAAGAAATTATCAAACATGGAGCTGGAGCGATGGCTCAGGGTTGAGTGATCATTCCAGTTCATCCCCAACACTGAAGGCAGGCGATGCACAACCACGTGTAAGTCCAGCTCCAGGATATCTAACGCCTTCTTCTGAGCACATGAGTACTGCACATGTGTACACACACCCACACACGGACACACACACATAAACAAAAATAAATCTTTAATGAATGACAGGCAGAAAGAATCCAAAGAGACTGGAGATGTAGCTCAGTTGGTAGATGGTTGGCCAAGCATGTGGGCTAGATCCCACCACCACATAAAATGGATCTGCTGGCATACCACCAGAATCCCAGCACTCAGGAGGCAGAGGCGGGAGGACTGAAGTTCAAACAAGCAAGAGAAAAAACTTACTGAACCAGAGAAAATTTACCTAACTTATAGTCATTGAAAACAAAAGTTTTTAAAATAATATATCCATCTTCAAAACTAAACTAGAAATTATCTAAGTACTGTAGTACAAACAGTTAATGTTCTCTAAGAAACATAGGATTGAAAGTTCCAAACAAGCCTGGGTCTACATAGGCAGACTAGACCTAAGAAAAAATTAATTGATTAATCAATTAAATTTAAATTAGAACTTATTAGCTTCACTTAACAAACCTCTTTCTCTTATTGTTTACCGAGGACTACTGTGAGACACATTGCAGAGGACCGTGGGGGTACACAGTTGGTGACAACTAGTATTTAACAAATTGACCCACCAGATGTATAACTCTCTGTTGGGAAGCCCCACTTGGTAAAGTTGTGGGGTTACTAACTATAAACGACTGGTTGTTTCTGTGACTTTCTCAAGTCTAACTACTATACCTCTCTAATAATAACAGCTGTGGAGTTCTCTCCACAGCCTTTTAGTAGTGTGTTTTACACTTATTGGGCACACACATAGCAGTGGATGGCCAGGAAGATAATTTCTGCTTAAGTTGTATAATTTTGATGAATAGAAATAACACTAGGATACTTTTCATTATTCAGACTGACATAGGAAAGTAACAGTTTTCTCAATAAAAAAAGACAGCTAATTTTAGACTTCAGAACAAATTCAAAAGAAACTGATTGCCCCTGGAGATGAATATCTGGTTGCCCTAAAGACAAATATACAAGGTCATTTTCGCAGGATGTTTTGTTGATTCAAGGTCTGAGCTTGAAGCAATTTTAGTAGACATAACTCCCTGTAGCAATAAACTTTCTGCACATACTCCCTACCATTCAAGGTCGAGCTAATTAATTTATATTGTTAAATCTTGAATTCCAATGTCATTTTCTGTCTGGAAAAGAGCTATGTGAATGGCCAAGTGCTACTCACTGGCTGGTCAATATGAGATCCCTAGTTTAAGAAAAACTATGCAACTTATGAGAGTGGGTCGGACCCTGAAAATACAACTGTCCAGAGTTTGGCTGGGAGAGAGAGAAGAGAGGAGGGGAGCAGAGCTAGAGATATAGAGGCTGTGGAGAACTAATCAGGGAAGCTGCTGTGGAGAGCAATGAGGACCCTGTGCAGAGCTAATTAGAGTTGTGTATCAGAGGAAGAGAGATTTTCAGAGACGATATTTTCAAGATGGAGTAAAGAGAAATTTAACATAAGAAAGTATCTTTGCTTTTTGATTTTCCCCCCTCAGATAGAAAAAGTCAGCCCTTGCCACATTCATGGATTTTTTTTTCATACCCTGGGTGATGATTGGAGACTGGCCTCCCAGTTAACCATAACACACTTCTTAGCAAGGTCAGAGCTGGCTGCTCCTTTACTGAGCTCCAGACCAAAGAGATTCTATTACATTCATTAGGAAACCAAGAAACGCTATGCAAATAAGGTGAAGCTCTCAGTCTCTACGGCTGGACTATAAGCACTTGCTTAAAACCTTAAATCAAAATTAATCAAACATATTTAAACGCTACCTGAAAATAACACGTAATAAAAATGCTTTTTAAAACTGTAACCACCAATCAGAAAATTACAGCTGGCAATAAAAATCCTAAAATGCTCGTAAATACTTCTTTTAATAAGCAATTATTTGTTCTGTTTCTTCTTCATCATTAATTAATATATTTTATTAGAGTTTGATTATATTACTTTAATGAAAAACATATTTTTAATACAATTTTAACTTAAAAACCGTTTAGGATTGTGGTAGTACTCTTAGTTAAAAGATTTCAAAGGAGTAATTTTCTTTCATTACTATGTCCCCACATAAGAATCAAAGATGTTATAGAGCTATTTAAAATTTTTCTAGAAACTCTTACTTATTATATTAATTCTTACAATTTCCTAAAATAGAAGGGAGAACTTGAAAAAACATTTATATGTGGCCCAGAGAAGTCAAAGTTAAATATCTCTACTTTAAAGTTTTAATAAGGGACAATAAGATGAAAGAAAGAAAGAAAGAAAACAGCTGCCTGTAGATAAAATAACTGACACCACTTATTAAAGACACATTTACCTCAAAAATTCTATTATATGTTTTTACAAAATTTCAATTTGGTTCTTTCTTTTATGGTCTTCTTTCAGCAACAGAGACTTCCTATGTGTCTCAGACTGACCGAAGTCTAGCAGTCCAGCTTCAGGTCCTCAGAACTATGTTGCAGATTTACACCACCATGACTAGTTCTCAGAACGTTTTGCATCTGGCTGCATGGATCTGTACCAACTACTGCTCTCTATGGAATCCAAACTGTGGAAGAGGGGCTGAGAGAAGTGAAAAGGTCGACGTCACAAAGCTCAGTACGTGGCAATGACGAGGCAGGAACCAATGCCCAATAACAGGTGTAAACTGGGATTGGCTGTGGATGTGTCTTTTGAGATTTTTAACTAGAGAACAGACAGTGGCACAAACTGGATGTCAAATACATTTGGCCAGTACGGGTGTACAGAGACAGGCCCAATGTCAGTGCTGCCGCATTACCACACCTTTCCCCGTTGTCACTGTTTGCTGTAACACTTGACAGAAGAAGATGTATATTATAAAACTTCTTTTAGTGAAGCTTATCCAAGGGCTCTAGCACAAACCAGCAATGAGAAGACACCTACCTATGACCCGAAAAGCAGAGACTCTGTATGCAGAGCTCTGAAGAGCAAGCGCTTCTTATGTACAGCACCCAGTGTCGCGTGCATCTGCTACAGCAGCCTGCAGCACTGGACAGACCATAAAATAAATACAGTTCATATGCTTAAGAAATTAAGGTGTAAAACAATTTTTATAGAAATGTCAGATTTAATCTTTATGTCATTTTTATATGAGGGCAATAATTTTGGCAATCAATTACAGAGTTAATTAAATTTGTCAATCTTTAAGAAAAATTCAACTTGACTGACAATACTTTGTGACACCACTGACCCATCAAATAGGGAAAGATTTGTGCTATCTTAAAGATAATAAATAACATACTTAACTGAGTAAGTGGAGGTTCAAAGTTGTTACATCTCTGACATCACTGAATAGTTGAAAAACAGTCATTCTTTGTTAAAAGTTATATGAGTGGAATGAATCTTACTTTTCCATATCCAGGAGCAGAAAAGCTACTTAAACAAGCAAGGAAAACAAGCTATATTAAGAAAGATAAGTGGTCTGCCTAAGAGCAAAAACAAATGAGTTTGAAAGACCTTGAAATGAACTTTATAAAAAGAAATTGCCAAATGTTCTACTTACGATATTACCATTTTTATAAACATAAAAAATAAACCAATTCTAACACACCTCCACTCAAACTGAAAGGCAACATGACATAAATGTTCTATTTTTAGTAGAACTTCTTGGTTTCCAGAGCTTCCTCTACAATATGGAACACACTTGTGACCTGAAGAGTGAAATCAGCTCCAGTGTATGCATCTGTTACTTTAGCACTAAGCAGAAAGGCTTCTCCCATACACCTACGAGAGCTGTGATGGAAGCCCGTCAGGTGAAACCTGTATCAGAGTACACTGCATATTAGTGCAGTCATCTTTGTATGCTGGTTTCTCAGTCTATAGATAAGAGGTGTAACAAAGAAAAAGAAACTAAGTTATACGTTTCAGGGTCAAGAGGCAAGGAAAGAAAAGCATGGTTTACATGTGCTTACCCCAAAGACATTCAACACACACTCAATTATTGCGCTACAGAGATGGCTCAATAGGTGAACACTTATGGCCCAACCTTGAGGGCCTATTTGGATCCCCACAGCCCACAGAGGCTGGATGTGGTAAAGCACACTGGCAACACCAGCACTGGCGGAACAGACAACAGATCCAGGGCTCACTGGACCACTTGTCCAGCCACAACGGCACACGTCAGGTTCAGGGAAAGATTCTGCCTTTAAAAAGGCTATGGTGGGACTCTAGGGATGGCCCAGACATTAAGAGCACAAACTGCTCTTAAAGAGGAACCAGGTTTGCTTCCCAGCTCTATTTCCAAGAGATCCAATTCCTCTTCTGGCCCCTGATGGCATTGTACAAGTATAGTATACATACGTACGTACATATACACACACACACACACACACACACACACAAACACACACAAACACACACACACACACGCGTGAAACGCTCATACACATAAAAATAAATTTTTATAATGTGGTAGTTTGAAAGAAAATAGCCACATAGCCATCAAAGGAAGTGGCACACTTAGGCCTTGCTGGAGGACAAGAGCCACTGCGGGGGTGAGCTTTGAGGGCCATAGGCTCAAGCTATGCTCAATGTTCATTTCCTATTGCCTGTGGATCAAGACGTGGAACTCTCAGCCTCAGCTCCGTCTCCAACACCGTACCTGCCTGCATGCTGCCACGGACCACCATGATGATAATGGATTGAACCTCTGAAACCGTAAGTCACCCCAATTAAATGTTTTCCTTTATAAGAGTCGCCGTGATCATGGTGTCTCTTCACAGCAACAGAAACCCTACCTAGATGTATAACTGAAAAGGTTACCGATGAAAAATAAACATTCTAACATCAAATTCTTGCCTCCACATGTACCCCATGAGAGAGTACACTTGCACACACATGTGTACTCAGGCAAAAATGTTTAAAAGATTCAAGCAATATACTATACGTGTTTCTGTTGAAGGAGTTTAATTTTTATTCAATTGTGCATTTGAACGAGAATGGTCCCCATAGTCTCATATATTTAAAAGCTGGGTCCTTAGTTGATGGAACTGTTCTGGGAAGGATTAGGAGACACGGCCTTCTTACGAGTCACTGGGGGTGAGCTTTGACATTTCATAAGCCCACTCCATTCAGTGTGCCTCTCTGCCGCATGCCTGTGGATCAGATGGACACTCTTAGTTACGGCTCCAGCGCCAGGTCTGCCTGCTGCCTTGCTCCCCAGCATGATGTTTATGGACTCACCCTCCAAGCAAATCCTCAATCAATGCTTCCTTTTACAAGGTGCTTTGTTGTTTCTTCACAGCAACAGAAAAGTAACTAAGATTTGGGGAAGGGACCATACAGGAAGCAAGGGAGGGAGAGGGTAAGAAACCCTCAGAAATAGACACAGAGAAATTTATTTTAAATCTTCTCATCTCATTTGAAAAATGGGAACGAATTTGGATTAAAAAAAGCTTTGTGGCTTACAGGAAGTATTTTAAACACACAGAGTAGACACAGATATAATGCTATGATGGAGAATTACATAGAAACTGTAGAGTGCTGTAGGATAAAACAGGACCAGAAACTCCTTGAGCAGAGGAACTGGGGAGCTGGACAACGCACACGGGGGACTAAATAGATTGCTGCACATGGATTTATGTGTTTAAATTTTTCTGTAACTTAAAATGGTGAGTCTAACTTCTTGCCTACCTAACTGGAGTATCCGAGACAGTGTGGTGTAGACAGACCCATGGAGCAAAACAGGAGGCCCACAAACACACTCAGAGGGACACAGCGCCACTATCACAAAACTGACAATAATGCAAGAAAAAAAGTCTGTTCAAAAACTGGATACCATCATATGAAAAAATAAATGAATGTGAACACAAGGCCTAAAACTTCATAAAAATTAATTTGATAATGGACTACGGACCAGAATGTAAAATACAATCTATAAGCTGCTAGAGGTTAACATAAAAGAAAACATAGATTAACTTAGGTACTTAGGTATGGCAGTTTTTAAATACAAAACCAAAGAAATGGATTTGTGGGAAAAGAGTCCAAAAGCTCTAATTTTTGCATTTTGAAATATTCTCAGTACTCATTAGGAATTTTACTGAGGTCTACAGAGTAGACCTACACCCTATAAACTACAAACAAGAAGCAGAAACAAGACTTCATGGAAGAAAGAGAGCAGAAACAGGGTCCCTTGCGTTATTCCCTCTTTCAATAATGGACCCAGGGCTCAAGAACAAAACTAGACTTAACGAAAAACCTCTGCTTCACTAAAATGAAGTCAAGAGAATTAGAAGATAAGCCTCAGACAGGGAGGGCTCTTACTCAAACTATGCCAAAAATTGTTCAACCTTGACAACAAGAAGACAGGTAGCCCAGCCTTTAATAGAGCTAAAGGCCTAGCAAGCCCGTCCTTTCCCACATCTTTGTGTGTGTGTGTGTGTGTGTGTGTGTGTGTGTGTGTGTGTCTGTCTGTCTGTCTCTCTCTCTCTCTCTCTCTCTCTCACACACACACACACACACACACACACACACGCAGACCTATCAACCCCCTCCAGAGACCATCCACAAGTCAAGGGAGCAAGGAATGCAGGAGTCAAAGAATGAGAAGGAACAGCATGAAGAGCTGTTTTCTATGACATGTCGTGGAGGTACCTGCAAAAGACCATTGGCATTGCATCATGAAGATGGCTCACGGGCCCCCACGTCCCCAAATTCCTTGGTGGTGTAGCCTCTGGTAATTTGCCTTTATTTGAGTAAATAATCTCATACTCATGTTCATGCAGCAGACCTGATGAAACGCAGTAGGCACACAACAAAACAAACCAAAGTGCATGCAGCCCTTTGGAAAGAAGAAAGGGTTCAGTTATGTGGGGGGGGGGGTGTAAAGGGAAGCATGATCAAAGTATATTATACATGTATTAAACTGTGAAAATCATTTTTTAGAGTAAAGATGGCAAACAACCACATAAAAAGATGGTCAATATCATATGGCATTAAGGAATAATCACATCAAAAAAGATGTCAGAATGGACTGGGTTGGGAAGGAAGGTAAAGGGGAGAGCCCAGAGAATTGCTTCCTGCAGTGGAACATGCACATGATAAATACAATGATGTGTTTAGGTCAGTATATACCAGAAGTCCACGCCTTTTGCTGATAATCATGTGTTAATGTAGGCTTCCAAACTTAAAGGTACAGATACACATGTGAGAGCTAAGGGCATACAGAAAAATCCCATCGCTTCCAACTCATTTGACTGTGAACCAATGATGACTCGCTTTGTAAAATCTAAGTTTTAAAAATGAAAACAAAAACAGCGAGTTTGAATATCTTAACTGTAGAATGTGAAAATAGGGCCTCTCTACTCAACCATTCCAAAGCCAATGGCTAATGAAAACAAACAAACAAAAAAAATCAATATAGCTTCACTTTGCTCCACTCACATATGTGTACAGGAGACACACATATGACATTGAATGTTTTTTGAAGGCAAAACTACAAATAATGTGTTACTTTGGAAGAGGTATAGTCAACATACCCCTAGCGCACTGTAGGAAGGACACCATGCAGTGGGAAAACAGACTTACACAATAATACTGTGTACAGACCTTCTACTTGGAGCTCCAAACACAGTGCTCACAGACTCTGAGGACAATCTTTGCTTTGCACAGAGATTAAGATGGGAGGCAGACAGATATTTCATCTGAGTTTGGTAACAAATAAATATAAACTATCATCTTTTTGTCAGTTTACACAAGCAACAACAAGAGAAAGTTTGCAATAGCTGAAACCACAAACAATATTTGATGTCTAAAATTTGACGACAGGAAAATATTTCTGAAAAATATACTTGCCAAATGTGAGCAATAACAGGGGCCGTGTGAATACAAACAGTATCATGAGCCACAAGTCTCTGGAATACAGTGAAGTGCAAGCAGAAACATACTTTTTAATCCTCAAAACTCAGGAGTCCGGAGGTGAAGCATGGACTTATCACCTTTCACAGGCAGAAAATAAGAAGCACAGGATATAAACTGTCCAGAGTCTCGCTGGCCTGAACTCAGGAACAGCTCTTCCTTGTCCTGTCACCCCTCCCCTTTACTACTCGGCACCTGTGACCACCAGCCTTCTGAATTCCACAACAACCTTAGGACTTACACCAAAATCACACAATCCTTGCAGCATGCTGAGGCTGCAGGCTTTAGACGACACCTTAAGGCTGTCACCTTAAACCTGACTCCTGCAGGGGAGCATCCAGGACAGACCCATGTAAATTGAGACACTGCACTGGTCAACCCCATTTATTATCTCAAATCAGCACAGAGTGGGAGCATTTGGGTCCTGAAGAAGCCGTCTTCCTGGCTGGCAGACAGCCACCTCACACAATATAAACAGGAGGAAGCAATCTCTGGCACAGCTGCTTACAAGGGCACTAAGTCCCTCCAAAGCAATGGTTCTCAACCTGTGGACCGTGATCCCTTTGGTGTCAAATGACCCTTTCACAAGAGTCACCTACCAGATATCCTGCATATCAGATATTTACATTCTGATTCATAAAAGTAGCAAAATTACAGTTATGAAGTAGCAATGAAATAATCTTATGGTTGGGGTTAGCACAACATGAGGAACTGAATTAAATAGCTGCAGCATCAGGAAGGCTGAGAACCGCTGCTCTAAAGGTATCCTTACAGCTTTACCTAAACCTAACAACCTCTAAAAGGCTCCTTCCAAATACTACTACATAGAGGGTTACAGTTTCACTGTGGGTTTGGGGAGGCACAAACAGTCCATCACATTTCTGTATTTATGGCACACCTCTCTGACATTAGGTTAGATACCTCTAATAAGAGCAGAGAGAGTAAGTGGTTAGCAGGACCCTAACTACTCAGATAATCAGCTATTTATTCACTACAGAAAACATATGGGCAAGAACAAGCACAGTGGGAACACCTTTTAATTTTTTTTCTAAAGAAAAAGTGAAATTTCACCCCCAGAATCCAATATGCCGCACAGGTATGCACATAGGTGTGAGACACCGCCCTCACGAGAAAACTGTTATGCTGTTTGCTCTGCGTGCTTTATACCGCAGTCCAGTAACCGCTCTGCCCCACAGGTGCACGTGTGGGTTTGAGGACCACTGAACACTGAACCTCCGCAATACATCACCATTATGGAAACACCTGTGCACAGAAACTGTGTTGAGCAACTATGGAATTCAGTGTTCAATCGCCCACAACACTTCTCATTTACATGTTTAGCTGTATGTTCAGCTCTACTATGTTCAGCTCTACTATAAAAGAAACAGGCTTTCAGAATGCATCCATTTCCAGACTTTGTTTCTAGGAAATGGGATGGAAGACCTGCATAAAGCACTTTTCAAATTTTCCTGAAATAAAATATGCACATGGTCATGCTGATCAGGGCACAAAAGTCCCAAAGCCTGGGCTGGAGAGATGGTTCAGAGGTTAAGAGCACTGGCTGCTCTTCCAGAGGTCCTGAGTTCAATTCCCAGCAACCACATGATGGCTCACAACCATCTGTTATGAGATCTGGTGCCCTCTTCTGGCGGGCAGGGATACATACAGACAGGACACTATAGATCACTAATAAATAAATCTTTTTTTTTTTTTTAAAAAAAAAAAAAGTCCCAAAGCCTGAGAAATAGGGATTGTGATTATCCTAGATCCACTAATGGGAATAAAAAAGCTACATTTGGCTGAAGTAAATACATTTAGAATAGTACTCACTCAATCACAAAGCAGGAAGGAAATTTTAAACCACCCTAAGTGGAATAATGACTTCTCAGATATTCCCTCTCCCCTCATCCTAATCCCTGGGACAAAGGTTACATTACAGGCAGGGAAGCAAATGTGCATGGGATTGAAATTGATAAATTTAATTCTTCTTATGGTATTAAAAACAAAGGGATTAACGCAAAGCTTTTATAATACGTTTAGAAATTCTAGAATGAGAGTGATAAATCAGCAAAGCCCACCCACTTGAGACAGGGTCTCACCATATAGCCCTGTAAGGCCTGGGACTTCTTATGTAGTTAAGGCTGGCTTTAAACTCGGAGATCTATCTGCCTGGCCCGCCTTCCAAGTGCCAGGATTAAAGGCTAAACCGCCACACCTGGCTCTAAAGCTTCTTCTTAATCAACAGGCAACTCCAATGCTTAGAACAAGACACATGTGTACATATACTTGCGTTCTGAATTAAGAGTAGGGAACCAGGGCTCTGGGAAACTCGCATTTCAAGTATTTAGAAAGAAGGAGAAAATGAAATTTTAAAGGTCTATATAAACACATTAAATTTTATTAAGGGATTATTTATCTCTATCAATACCCAAATACCTATATCTAATTTAAAGGAAGCATTAGAACCATTAGACGAAGTTGTATGAGAGAGTTATTTAAAGATAATACAACAACAACTGAGGTTGGAGAGATAGTTGAGTGGTTAAGAGCACTGAATGACCTTCCAAGACTGGGAAAGACTTTCAGCACTCACAGGGAGGCTCACAACAGCCTGTTCTTCCAGTTCCAGTGGATCTGCCTCTCTTCTGTCAAATATAGGCGCCAGGTACACACATGGTACACAGACATGTATGCTGGCATAACACCCAAACACATAAAAAGTAAAAAATAAATTAAAAATAATAAAAGAAAATACGACTATAGCTGTGTGTTCTGGTGTGTACCTGTAATCCCATGAAGCCGAGACAGAAAGAGACCAAGCTCAATGACAGCCTGGACCAAACTTAAGACCTTGTCTCAAAACAAACAAAAAGAATAGGAGAACAATAACAGAAGGAATACCAGCAGAAGGATTGTTAGGATGCCTCTGGAGAGGAACTAATGATGAAATGGGGGCGCCACACACAATAGAAAGTCAAGGCCAGCAATTCAACACCTAGAGAAAAGGAACAAAGGAAACCCAGAAAGACCTGTGGCCCTAGTGGCCCACAGGCAAAGGTTACAGCTTGTGTTCCCAAGACCCAGGATCCAAGCATCAGTAAGCCAACTTTCTGATTACCAGGACAGAACGGATATGCGTGTATAAAGACATTTGTGGCACTGATACATAGACAATTATTAAAACTCTGTGTGACTTTTCCATGAATCTGTATCACAAAAGTAAAGAAATGGCAACCCTCAATGACAAAGATACACATAAGAAGTGCTTGGGGACACTGTGACCACTGTCTACACTTACTTCAACAAGTATCAAGAAAGCTAGGTGAGCCGGGCAGTGGTGGTGCACACCTTTAATCCCAGCACTCAGGAGGTAGAGGCAGGTGGATCTCTGTGAGTTTGAGGCCAGCCTGGTCTACAATAGCTAGTTCCAGGACAGCTAGGGCTATTATACAGAGAAACCCTGTCTCAAAAAACCAAAACAATAAATAAGTAAATAAATAAATGAATGAATCAATCAATCAATAAATAAATGAAGCTACTCACTGATCTCTCTTCTGTAAGCCATATAATCAGCTAGTTATTTAACAGAGATATCCTAGGATTACCAAAGGGAAAAAATTTCACCCTGAGCCACTGTCCCTGAACCCATTCAAAAAGTTTATTTTGTTTTTTACTTCATTTTATCACATATCTCTATCTAGGACAGACCTGGGAGTTCCCTAATCAGCCAGCCATGTTTGCTAATGTCAGGTTCCATTTTAATTTTTTTACATAAAAAGTTGGGGGTAAATATGGACTTCCATCTCTGAGAGCCAGAATTTATAGTACAGTATAGATATCAAACAGGAAATTAAATAAGCTTATGCTTCTAATAAGCAGCATAAAGCACTAAAGGCACAGAATATAAGGAAATTGAAAGAAGAGCTTGTGAACAGAAACACCAACGAATGAAAAGTGTGTGGGGGGGAACTCAGTGATATGTCTCATGAGCTCACTTCCCAGATTCCAATCTGAGAGACTCACAACCACCCAGAGTCCCAGCCCCGAAATATACACCACCTCTGGCTGCCACAAGCCCCGGCACCCACAAGCTCACACCCCAACACAGACACATAAATACACATAACTAAAAAGAAAATAAAATCTTTTTTCCAAAGAAGAGGAGGGCACTTGTTCCCCAGAACATTAAACTCAGAAAACTTACTTCATACACTATTAATGTCTTCAAGCACTTATGAAGGTCACTGTGAACTATTGTTTTTAATGTGATCGTTTTCATAACAAATCTTATAAAATGGAATGACCCAGCAACTTAGAAGAAAACAAATAAGTACTACAGATGAAGAACTTCCAACCTACAGTGCAACTTTTTGGTCCACAGACCAGATACCTACTTAAGACATCAAAATACACTGCACTGTAGAGCTGGAGAGAGACCCAGTGGGTAGAGCACTCGCTGCTCTTGTAGAGAGAGGACTCAGCTCATGACTGGCATTCCAGGGGATCTGATGCCCTATTCAGGCTTCTGCAGGCACCAGGCTCATTTATAGTATTCATACATACACACAAGCCAAACACACACATGCATGCATGCACACGCACAAAATAAAAGAAAATAAATCTTTAGAGGACACTGCATCATAATCAAAATAAACCATTTCAATATTTGAGATATCCTTGATATCCAGAAAATTTTTCTCAGAAAACTTTTAGTTTTTACTTAATCTAATAAGTCTGTGTGTACATGTGTGTGTTTATATATTAAAAGTCAAAATTTAAATATTATTTCAAAACTACAATCTCCTCAAAAGTGCATGAAATTGGTGTGAAGAATATGGTAGACACTTTACTGTTTCCAGCACCCAATCTCATTATATAGATCTTCATGGATTTCCTAAAAGGCTGAGAAGTTGTTTCAGAAGAAACCATGTGTTTGCTCAGGCATGGCTCCTCTAGCCACTCAGCCCTTTACAATGGTTGAGAGCTTTCAGAGGGCGTATGATGTAACTCTAGCTAAGAAGAAGTAATGAAGTATGGGGTCAGCGAGGCTCAGAGGGATATGTGGAAAAACACAAAGGCATCTGACCTGGAGCTGAACTTCCAGACAGAATGCCTTGGCTACACAAACTCTCTCAAACCGTTCCAAAAACCCAGCCCTCAAAGGCGCTGAAGAAGAATCAGATGCATTCAAACCTAAGGTGCACTCAGCATGGTGCATGACTACAGTCTCTATTTGGAAGGCAGAGTTCAGACAGTCTCAGACTCAAGAACACCCTGAACTATAGTAAGAGGTTCCAGTCCAGTTTCACTTAGTATCAAAACAAAAATAGCAAAGGACTGGAAATGCAGCCAGATCAGTGATCAAGTGCTTACTCACCAAGTATGAGGTACTGGGTTTAATCTTAGAAGCTGCCACCAAAACAAACAAACAAACAAAAAACAAAATAACAAAGAAAGAAAAGAAAAGGAAATTAATAAATAAGTGAAGTTTGCCCATAGAAAGAGTAAAACGTAGAGGCGTGAGACTTTAGTAAATATATACCAGTCCCTAGTCTTACATAAAAATGAGAGAAAAAAACCTACCTATGGGGTGGCGTGTAGTGATATTTCATTTGTGTTTTAATAAATAAAGCTTGCCTGAAGATCAGAGTGCAAAGATAAGCCACTAAAGGCCAGGGAGTAGTGGCACACATCTTTAATCCCAGTAGTTGGGAGACAGAAGCAGATGGATCTCTGTGAGCTCAAGGCCACTCTGGGCTACACAAAATCGACTAGGAACAGATTTTGGTGACTCCCACCTTTAATCCAGTGTTTGGGAATCACAGACCTTTAATCCCAGCACTAGGGAGGTGAAGACAAGTGCAAAATGACTGAGTGGAGGGAGGAACATAAAGGGGAAGAGACAGGAGCTCACTGGAGTGTGGAGTCTGAGGTTTGGTGGAGACACAGTGAAGTCTAGGCAGTCTGAGGATGGCCAATTTGGTCTGAGCATTGGTAGAGGTAAAATATCTCTCTAGTGGCTTGGCTGCTTTGCTTTTCTGATCTTCAGCTTGAACCCAATATCTGTCTCTGGGTTTTTATTATTTGTGCTACAGTGGCACATGCCTTCAATCTCAGTACTTAGGAGGTAGAGGCAGTAGGATCTCTATGAGTTTAAGATCAGTCTGGTCTACAAATCGAGTACCAGGACAGCCAGATTACACAGAGAAACTCTGTCTCAAAAACCTAAAAATAAACAAATAAATATAGAAATAAAAATACAGAATAAAGATATTTGCTGATGAACAAAATTTAAGAATTCACTGCTGTCAGGAAATAGCAAAAATGTGCCTTATTTAGAAATTTTAAAAGTAATTATATCATCTGGGCGAGGTAGCATATGTCTTTAGCACTTGAGAGGCAAAGGTGGCTGGCTCTCTCTGAGTTCAAGGCCAGCAGGGTGTGCACAGCAAGTTTCAGGACAGCTGGGGCTACGCAGAGAAACCACGGCCCAAACAAAACAAAACGAAACCAAATACTTAATTACAACCACAGAATCACACACAAAGAACATGAAGGAACTCAGGTATGGAGAAGAAAAACTATCTCTCATAAGCCTTGCAACATTATTAAATTTAAAGAGTACAGGGAGCAGAGAGTTGGAGCTGGATATAATCAAAAACTGTCAGATATTAAATAAGAGATGTTTAAAGACAAGTACATACTACTTGAATAGAATTAAACACACTTGAAAAGGACTCTTACACGGTTCATTCAATCAGAACAAGCAGTGGACAGAAGACTGGGAGCCCCTCAAGCTCCATGTTTCATAACCGGGGGGGAGGGAAGAGCCCTGGCTTCACTATCAGCCCCAGGTCTACGGGTCCCCAAGAAACTGCGTACCAAGCCCATGTCACAGTTGTCTGCTGACACACAAACTTCTTTCATTTTTATTAAAAAACCCTATTCTACAATAAATCCTCAGCATTTTATTTTTAATAATTCTACAGAAAAGCAAAATCTACTAATAGTCCACTGGAAAGAAAAAATTACAAAATTTGGTTTTTTTTAACCTATTGAAAAGAACCACACATACGCAATATGCATACATGCTATGTTTATGTATATAGCTTGCATTTTGATGAGTTATTTTCTAACAACCTCTGGTAAAATATACATACTAACAACACTTAAAGAAAACTCCAACCTTAGGCCTATGCAAGGTTCTATAAGTTCAAGCACAGAAATACAGAGAAAGACAAAAGTAAATTAATCACTCCCGACTACCCACATGATATAGATAAATGTTGCAATAACGTCACTCCCGGCTTCACATTCTAAACGGTTATGGTGAATATTTACTTTTACCGAAGTAAACAGTTTTGATAATTGCTAAATCTCCCATCTCCTAGCAATTTTAGTAGAACTGGATCTATAAATGAAAAGAATTCCTGTCTGGACCAAACAGTTTCATTCAATATCAGCTTACAGATAATAAGAGAACAGGGCTTAGCTTTCTTGGTTTTTTGTTTGCTTGTGCTTTTATTTCATTTTATTTTTAAATAACTCATAAAAGAAGATTTGTTTGATCTGAAGAGAAACTAGAGTATTAAATCACTCTTAAACTCTTAAACATTCACTTTGTTTTTATATTTATTTTCAAAACAAATAAACTTATTTTCAAATCCATTATTTTTATAAACGCAATTTTATATAAGAGATTTACATGCTCTTCCATAATAGGCTTCAATGACAAAGAAAATGCTTAAATAATGTCATATCCTTGAAAATTATACAAACTTGACCTAGAATGGAAAACCAGCCGACACAGACTGCAAAGAGTAAGGTAAATTTAAGAAAATAAAAATGCAAATATGCATTTTAGTAGTCTCTTGAATTTATTAACCTAAAAGGTTTAATTTCCATTTTCCTGCATCAGCTTTATTTATAAAATGTCGTGCCCTATAAATATGCTGTTATTTTCTATAGTCAAGCACTCTCTTAACAAATCTTCTCATTAATATGTAAATTTAAAGTCAATCGGTCTTCTCTCTGACAGCCCCATGAATTCCTAGTACACTGTATAATCGGCTTTGACTTGGCATCCACTATTTATCATCAAAGATGTCAGTTAGAAAAATTATGGAAAATGCACTGCAATTGATATGACTGCAATCTACTTTGTCAACACTTAATTGTTCCTCAAATCGTACATTTACATATAAACAGCCTAAATACTGATCTATAATGATGCAAATAAACTAAATTAAAAATCTCTTCTGCCCCAAGGAAGCTTATTTGTATATGATGTGTTCATTTGAGAACTGACTGACAAAAGTATGCCCATCAACTCATCACAAACACTACTTGTAATAATTTTTAATTCCTAAAAGCTAACATTTTACTACCCTTCAAGAATATTAACATAAAGAGAGGGCTTTGGAAATAGCTCTGTGGGTAACAGCACTTGTGGTACCAATATGAAGACCTGAGTCTGAATCCTCCACACCCATATAAAAAGCCTTATGTGCTCACCGGTTGCCAGCCTCACTCCAGGTGCAGTGAGAGATTGGATCTCAGTGAAACAGGTGTTGTCTGAACAGTGGTTTTTCTGGCCTATACATGCACCATGTGTATGCACACATTCCAGTTCAAAGGAAAACAGTATTTTTTTTCCTTTGGAAAGCATATTTAATTACAGATATCACCAAATCGAGCACCACAGACTAGGGTCTCTGAGATTAGCTTTGACAGGAAACAACAAACAGTAAACACAAGCGACATTCAAGTCAATAGGTAATGTAATATAAAGGGAAGAATGAGTCCTGACTATCGCATAACTGTTTCTAGGCCTACCTGTTCTAAACAGCATGCTTTGCTGAACTGCTAAAACCTGAGCGCCTCAGTAACTTTGTCTGTAAGTAGATATGAAATTCTGACTGCCCAACATGGTGGTTTGAATGAAAATGGCCCATATGTTTGAAATCTTGGTCCCCAGTTGGTGACACCTTTTGGGAAAGATTAGGAGGTGTGGCCCTTGTTGGAGCAGGTGTGTCAATGGGGATGGGCTCTGAGGTTACAAAAAACCCATGCCATTCACAGTTAGCTCTTGTCCTGTGCCTGTGTCTCAAGCACCAAGCCTGCCTGTTGCCATGCCCCCTGCTATGATGGTCATGAAGTCTAATCTTGGGAAAACCATTAGCCCAAAATAAACTTTCTTCCCTAAGTTTGGTCAGGGTCTGTCTACTCCCTAGTACCAACTTCTGCTTAGTTACTTTCTCTTGCTGTGGTTGGACACCACAGCCATGGAACTTAGTCACTACACAAGAAAGTACAGCAAATGACTAGAGTACTATTCTTCACAATTTCTCTTAATACGAAAGGGAAACCAAAATCTCTGATATAACTTCTAAGTTGATATGTTAATTTGGTGACACTTTTTCCTTAAAAGTAAAATGCCGCCCTTGATTTATGGAGCAGCTGTATTTGCACAGCATTTATGGGAATGATTACGGCCTATGGATGAAAGCAAATGAGGTACACAAACACAGCATTCTTTCTCCACGATTCCAAGAAGACCAGTCACTACTCAGTACTCATCTGAAGTACTACTGCTCTACTGTGTTACTCTGCTCTATTATAACCTTAGTTATTATTTAAAAAAAACAAACTAACTATAAAAACATTTAAAACACTGGGCGGTGGTGGCGCAGGCCTTTAATCCCAGCACTCAGGAGGCAGAGACAGGTAGATCTCTGTGAGTTTGAGGCCAGCCTGGTCTACAAAGCAAGTTCCAGGACAGGCTCCAAAGCTACAGAGAAACCCTGTCTCGGAAAACCATGAATGAATGAATGAATGAATGAATGAAGCATTTAAAACAGTTTCTGAAATAGAAAGCAGATACAGAGCTGCAAATGTCTCAGTTTCTTTCAACAGTGACTAAACTGTGTTTATGGGTGTTAAGTTTTACAATGTACTTTTATTTTTAACTATGTGTGGGAGTGTGTGTCTGCGTGTGGAAAAAGGCACGTGAGTACAGGTGCCTGAATTGGATCCCCCTGGAGCTGGAATTCTGGGCAGTTATGAGCCACCAAACACGCTAGGAATGAGTCCTCTTAACCACTTAGCCACCGAGCCATTAGTCTAGCAACCTTTAAACTAAATCAAAATCCTGCAGGAGCACAAATACCTGAGCTTCTCACTCGATGTATCTGCAGCAGGTTAAAGAAAGGAGTGTGGTATGGACATGACTCAAGTCTTGACACACTCAAAGAGCACTTTTGTACAGGGAGCCACATCATGACTGCTAGTTCTGAAACTACAGCAAGAACTGACTACATCTTTTTCTCCCAAAGGTTATTTGCAAACTATTAAGAAAACACAAGATGCAACCCTAATATTCTGAGTATGCTGGGCTAAACAAGACATGCAACTAGAGCTGAAGGAAAGAGTCATTTTTCCATGGGTCTAGGTAAACTGACAACATGTTACATTAACAAGTAAAGTTAGATGTTTATCCATAGTAAAACTGTAACTCCTACTATAACTGAAATTAAATAGTTACCAACAATTGCCTCTCAAAGATCAACAAGAGGTTAATATGAAAAAACAAAAAAACATTATTTTTATATTTTACACTACACTAAAAGTACTTCTGTAACTTAAAAAAAAGGACTATCACTCAAACTAACGAAAATTTACAACTCTGTCTAAATGATTTCCTTACCTTCTTTCCTTTAAGGCAGTGCATTATGTCTCAAAGGAAATCAAAGCAAACTGTACCAAGAAGGAAAACACTTTTTCTGTCAAACCCTCAGTTCCAACACCCTAGTCCTCGCACAGCCACACCCACCCACCCACAACACACCCACCCACAGCACACCCACCCACACTGCATCCAGCATACTCCACCCACCCCCACCCTGCCCGGCACATCTGAAAAGCCCTGTACCAGTCTGGAAATCACAGGGTCTACGATGACGCCATGATCAGATGGATGAGTGGCAAGGAAACAATCAGCAAAGTTCAACTCTAGCACGCTGAGACAGTAATAAGACCACCTTCTCACAGGAACTAATGTTCAGGGAACTAACATGCAAAACACCCACACACACATTCACAAAATACAGCCCCTTTCTCTTCAAGTATATTACAAAAGCAGAAATACACATGTAATTATAGAATTTAATGGTTTTACTAATTTCATATAAAAAAGATGAAATAAAACCCCAAGAGTGAATGATGAACTACAAAACTCGTTTTAATACTTAGTTACAGATTTTTAGAAGATTCATGTATACTCAGCTCCAGTTTCTATCTGCTAACAAGACAAAAGGTCATTTGTGCACAAGTGCTGGGGTGAATAATATGAAAACAGCGGTAAAAAACTCCAACATGAACTCTCTGCTCATGCCCAATCAACTCCCTGACAGGGGCTGGTGGAACAAACAGGACACACAGTTGCTGACACTGGCATCCAGTGGCTGTGGGATTGTCATCATGCACACACTGCTTCATTTAGTAAAACAGTCTTTCAAACTGAACTCTGGTCAATAATAAATCAAATTAATTTTATAAGATAGAAATGTATACTAGTAGCAAAAGTCCGTTGATCTGAGTCATAAATAGCTTAAGTTACTTTCTAAAAATATATTGTAAAAAATGCAACAACTTTACTTACAATAAAGTTAAAGGGCTTCGCAAAGAGACCTTGTCTCCAAAAAAATGTAAAACTTCAAGCATAAAAAGCGCTAGGAGGATATAGTTAAATGGTAGACTCATTTTCCGCCTGTGCAAGTCCAAGGTTCAAGATACAATGTTGCCCAAAGCAATCAGAAAGAAAGAAAAAAACAAACAGACATGTAGCATTCAAGGAGATAAAAACACATAAAAATGTTTTAAATATCTTTAATAGTAAAAAGCAAGTCAATGTAAAAAAATTTATGAAATGTCTTATAAAAATCTATTATGAGAATATTCCCACATTTATGGAACTTCACTAACATTTTTCTCTCACATTAATACTATTTTTAGTTTTAAAAAGCAAGATGTTCTAAATGCTATATAATTAGTCAGGTAACGCTCACAACTGATTTTTCAAGTTTGTAATATTGGGGCTTGAGAGATGCCTCATGGGTTAAGGCTGCCTGCTGCTGCTATTCCAGGGGAGCTGAGTCTGGTTCCCTGCACCTAAACAGGGTGTCTTACCTGTAACTTCAATTCTAGGGGATCCACAACCTCTTCTGAACTACTCAATGCCCCCCCCACACACATGCACACACATTGTGAAAACACATACATACACATTTGTGCACATACACATGCAAACATACAAGTACACTGTAAAAACACACATGCACGTGCTACATATACACACATGTACATGTACACACTCAAGCAGTCATGAACATGTATGCACATACATGAACACATACGCAAATGTGCACACACATGTATACACACATGCATACAGACACAGAAATATAAAAAATATTGCATTAAAAATAAAATGTCAAGCCAGGCAATGGTGGAACACACCTTTAACCCCAGCACTCGGGAGGCAGGGAGATCTCTGTAAGTTTGAGGCCAGTCTGGTCTACAAGAGCTAGTTCCAGGACAGGCTCCAAAAATACAGTGAAACCCTGTATCAAAAAACAAAACAAAACAAAAAGCAAGCAAACAAACAAAAATCAGATGTTAAAAGATGACTTTGCGTTCAGAATGTCCTTATACAAGTTTAAAATTTGCATACGATTCTGCAAAGAAACAGTGAGTGAGCTCTATTACAAACTATGTAATACAATTAAAAAATCCTAAGTCTCCTTGTAAAGAATATGATAAATGTCTAATATTAATTTGCTAAAGAAACTAAGTTAATTTCACAGAATACTGAACTACTGGTTTCACACACTTTAAGTAAAAGTGCATAAACATACTTTAGAAGTATAAAACTGGAGGAAAGAAGTGTAAAAGTTCAACAGTATTTTATGTATAAAGTCGAGAAATCAGCCACTCAACGTGTAAACTTATGGTACAGAGTCACATTACTTACTTTAGCAAACTGGTACATAAGAGAAATGGGACTAAAAAATGTAAAATCAACAACAAATAATAAAAAAAGCCCTGAACTTGGTAATGCCACATGAACCCTCAACAGGTACCTTTCGTCAGGTATCACACGAAAGGTGTTACACAGCACACCTTTAAACAGGAGTCGGCTGTGTCAAAGCGACTGACAACGAGCAAAGTGAGTTCTCCCGAGAACGGAGCTCTACTCCTTCGCTGCTCTGCTCTGGCTGCACGGTCTTCAAAGTTAGCCTGCTCCCTTAGCACACATCGTAGGCAGGAGGCCAGTCAGCACTCACCTCTCTCCAAGGACTGACGAACTGAGTCCGGGCGTACCGAGTTAGCATGTGGATTATGACAACTTGCCCCCACTCCTCGACATCTACCAGTAGGTTACAAAGCTTGCGGTAATTCCTGTGGATCAGATCGATTCTATCCGGGCACACTTCTTCAAAAGCCATCACCACACTGCCAGCTACCAGCTGAGAAGAAAGAAACAGTGATTCATTGAAATACATACAATTCATCCAAGATCCTACTGGGTATTCCACTAGCATAGTCATGTCAGGACCATACGGAATGCTTTAGTCATTCAGTTAAACCAAGTAATAAAAAAAAGTACCATTTTCTTGAATAATACTGTTAAGACCTGTTTAGTATGGAAAACAAATCTTCTGAAGAGAGATAAATTCAGTTTACTTTATTTTATCGGGTTAAATTCTAATAATTGCTTGTAAATGTGTTTAATATTAGTAATTCAGTTTTGGGATTTTGTTTGTTTGCTTTGTTGTTGTTGTTTGGTTTTTGGAGAGAGGGTTTCTTTGTGTAACAGTTCTGGTTGTCCTGGAACCTGCTTTGTAGACCAGGCTGGCCTCAAACTCACAGAGACTCATCTGCCTCTCCCTCCCAAGTGCTGGGATTAAAAATGTGGGCCACAACCTCCCAAACTTAAATCGTAAAGGTGCTTTCTTGGCTGGTAGCAACATTCAGAAAGAGATCAGAGACAATAACAAAGACCCCACTGTCAGTCTAAAGTGAGGAGAGCAGTGAGTCAGCATTTACACGAAGAGCTTAGTGCTCACTGCAAAAACACCTCCAAATAGCACACATTTTAGTCCATTTGTTTTACCAATATAATTTATTTTCAAAGACAACACAGTAACTGAAATACTAGTATATCATGCATAAAAATCAGAATAATGTATTGCCAAAAGGGGGCAGCTTCCCCCAGGCCAATTAATGAAATCACAAATGTAGACTTTTGAATAGTCATGCTCTTACAAATCTTGGGTGAAACTAAGGTTCCTTCAGTATAAAGGTACAAGGCAAGCAGAATATTTAATATACAGATTCTTCTAAATGTATACCATATATACATACAGTTAGCCAACTGTAATACGGTTTTGAAAAAAACAAATTAAAATATTCTTCTAAACACTAGGGATCTTCCTTTTAGTATCTAAAATTTCCCCAATGACTAAAAATAAACAATTAAATAGAAATATAACTTATTGAATTGGTACTTTTTGAGAAATATTAGCTACAATGATATTCATATTTCAAGTGTTTGTCCCTCTACTTGGTTACCATTTACTTTATTAATATGCAACCAACAACACAATTGAAAGAAAACAGCTCAGAATATAGACTTGCTATTATGCTAAACAAGTTGCAAGTCCTGCGGGGATTTTATGAATTACCAATCAGTATAAACGTGAAGCCGCATTTATTGACTCCAGCCCAACCCATGTACTGGTGCCTGCTGGTCCCAGCATGTATTCACCTCAATCGAAAAAGCAAAGAATTGATTATTTGTGTGAGCTAAATAAAAATGTATTATACATCTAGTTTCTTATTTGCTATTGATATGGAAAGCAAGTTAAATGCATGTTTTCAATGCCACATTTTGATATGTACTGCATCAATTACTCTTCAAATATATTTGCAGCAACTTACAACCTGTGATTATGAGATTAAAATTAACAAATTAAAAATATCTTAAATTAACCAAGTTTAGAACATCAACTATAGAATAAATTATTATTTATTAGTTATAAACATGTATATATATTTTATATACAAATCAACAATTACTATCACAATATATAATAACTGCTATAATAGTAAACTACAAAAATGAGGTATTTCTTAGACTAATCTATGAAACTGAACTCATTTTCATTTTTTAAATGCCATATAAAATCAATATTTTTTAAAACCCAGAAAGTATTTTATTTCAAGTGATTAGACATCAAACAATGCAATGGAAAGTCAGCTGCTGCAGGACATTAAATTTATCAAGCCACAACAGCAAGCATGTAACTGTAGGGCACTAAAACATCCTAAAACACCCAAGGAATCCCAGGAAAGAAGGAAAATCATCATTTAGGTACAAACAAGGCTCAAGGAAACACTAAAGACAGGAAGGATGTGAAAAGAGCATCATCACAAAATACCACTGGTCATTCCAATCACTTCATTGTGTTGTTTGTTTGTTTTCAACAATCTGAGATTTTGATAAACACCAGCAGAAGAATTGATCATTTAGGTCTATTAAATGTTCAATATCCATAAAACATTCAGAATTAAAATAAAATGATCTAATCAGATTTCAAAACCAAAAATATTGGTTTCCAAAAAACAAACAGTTAATTTCCATCTCACTGTGTCAATAGCAGCTCTTCACACAGTGGGAATAAATCAAGCCAACAAAACCGCAATGAGCTCATCAAATCCAAACACAGCTTTCCATTTATGTATTTTTTATATTAAAGCAATAAACGTGGTTCATTTATCTCCCCTTGGTTGCCACGTTTTTCTGTGCTGTTGCTATGAACTTCAGCCATTAGCTGTGCTCCAAGGTAAACTACATGAGCCATCAACAAAAGTGACATCCCATCTATGGAGTTCATATTTTCTCTAGATTATCTATGCTAGTTGACAAGCTGGTAATGAAAAAAATCACACTAAGCAAATGGTTCCTCTAATAACAATAAATTTTCTATAAAATTATGAAGGGTACAAAACGTTTCCTTGCATCTATTTTGTCATGAATTCTAATTAACGTTACAAAAATCTGAGTGCTGGGTCATCACAAGAAGTGCATCACAGTTTGATTGATAAGATGGTGTAAGTTAGCCAATGCTGCCAAGATTTTCTTCCCTTAAATTAATGGCCATCCAACCTGCTCTAATCATACAGCCCAAATGATATTCCCCTTCTTATTTCAATTTTCTTGAGGCATGGAAAATAGGAAAGATCAGTCATTTATCTTCTAATAGCTGGATAATAGATCTATCACAATAAAACATCTGCACAAACTCGGGGGTGGGCTTTTCTTTTTTCCCCAGAACAGCGAGGCTTTTACCAGCATTGAATCAATAACTTAGAAAATGCTATCTTACTCCTACAATTTAGCTATGAACTATCAACCTATTCATCCAAAAGTAATCTACAGCTAAAATTAAGAAAACTTTGAGTCATCAAAAATACATAAACAACTCATCTTTTCAGAAAGCATTAATGTAATTTATCTTCCTGAGAAATCTAATCTCCATTAATACGATTTCTTTCAAATTAACTTGAAACAAACAAACAAACAAAAAAAAAACACAAGAAATAAGTACTACCATGCCTTGAGGCATTCTAAATATCTGGTTTCATGTTTTTAATGCTTAACAAATATGAATTTCTACATTTCAAAGAAAAATAAACAAGTGTTATAGATTTAAGAATGTATTTATAATTGAACATTTGGAAAGATTTATGGTAAAGTATATTGTGCTAAACACACAAGGCAGATAAAGTGGTGTAAATCCAGAAAGATATAACAAAAATCACACTAACAGATACTGTAACCACTGACAGGAATGACAAAAACACAGGAAAAGTATTACCTTCTAATTCCACCTACTGCACGTGTAAGCTTTCTAAATCTCTTTATAAGCACAGAGACACCGTCAAACAATAGTTACCTAAATGACACTACCATGCTTGACCGGCTGTTACCAGAATCGTGTGCCTGAATCCAAAGTGATTTCTTTTTAGGGAAAAACTGCACACTTGTCTTGTTGAACCATATGCTTCTCACACACTAAAAGACCTTAGAGATTTAAATTTTAAAATACCCTCCCTAGGCTAAGAAAAGCAACAGACGGTACCTCCCCAAATCAACAGAGCTTAAATAAACAAGTTTAAATATACTGACATTTTTTACAAACCGAACTTTCAGTAACATAAAAAAACCATAATTATAATGGTCCCCATACTGTGCCAGTGAATAAATTTCTCAAAATGTGAAAATAATTAGATCATGTCATTTGATTAGAAAAATTTTAAATGTATGTAATTTGTGATTCTTTATTTATTTTTTAAAAAATATATTCTTTCACAATTGCATACATATATACTGTGCTCTGAGAAAACACTCCCCATTGTCCTCCCACCCCACAAACCCCTTCTCCCCAACAAATCTCACAAATGCATTCACAGTTTATCTTTGGGAGGGGTGTCTATGATTCTTCATTAATTTTAGTGTTGATGTTAACATTATTAAGTATGGGGACAATGTACCTGTCTTCTCTCAATGAGTATTACACAGAGCCAATACAACAAGTTAATGAAAGTAGACATAAGAATATATAAAATATATGGATAGATAGACTATATGTTTATAAGATATAATAGATATATATGTTTATATAGCTATATATATATACATAGAGACAGATATAATATAAAGATATAAGAATATATTTTTAACCTTTCCACAGTAGAATATAATCACACAAAAGAGAAATAATCAATAAATATTCTTAAAAGACTACTTAATACTTAAATACTGGTTAGGCAAGTTAATGATACCTAGAAAAAGCTGAATTCAACCCCTTAATCTAAATCCTCAACAAATAAGATAAAAAAATAAAAAAGAAGAAGAAGAAGAATCAGGCTGAAGATTTAGTCCACTCAGTAAGATGCTTGCCTTGTGAGCAGAGGGACCTGGATTCAATCCCAAAGCTGTCATAAACACCCATGCACAGTGGACATGACTAATTCCAGGGGTGGGAAGGACAGTTATGCGCAGTAGCACATGTCTGCAATCCCAGGGTGGGAAGGTCGAGACAGAAGGATCCCTTGGGCTCCCCAGCCAGTCAACCTAGGTACTTGGTGAGCTCAGGACAACAAGAGATCTTGTCTCTAAAACCAAAGTGGGAAAGAAAACCCAGCTGTTAAAATAATGTCCCAAACCCCAGAAAAGTCTCCCTGAGAACAGTGACTATGGAGAAAAAAAGACTCCCCCTTCCAATAGTATCAGATAGCAAGCTACTATCACTAATAATATAATAAATAATGTAAGAACTAACCATTAAATTCTACTAAAGATATGTATTAAATGCTTTTTCCCTTATTTTGAAAATAAATGATCAGGATCAAAAGCGGGCACTCGAATCTACAAGAAATGATGTCCATTACACTCCTTGGAGTCATCTTCTTCTCAGTCAGAATAGTTTTAACACCTTGTGCTGTAGAGACAGGAGGAGATTTTGTATATAATAGCTATTTAAAGTCAAAACAACTTCATGAATTAGAAGCTATAAACCTGACAAAGACATAATGGAACATAAACCAAATTTGATTCTAATACCTAAAACTGTAGTTCAGACCCATGATAGTCAGATCCAGCCTAGCTGTTGTGGTGTGATCCCAGACGTGGGAGAGGGAAGGAAGAGGATCAGAAGTGCAAGACAGGGGGGTTGCAGCAAGTTCAGGGCTAGCCTGATCTACAGAGCAAGTCTGGGGCCAGTCAAGGAACCAAGGACCTTGTTTCAATGAAACAACACAGCACAACAACAAAAGGCTAGGGGGAAGCAACAAACATTCTATCTAGAGAGATGTGTGCACTTATGGAAGTTTCCCACAGCACAGCCTCCAAACCCCTTCCCCGCCTCCCCGGGTTGTTTTGTTAACATGATGCAGCTGTCAGGGGACTGACCACCGTGGGCCAAGCTGACGCTGAACTCATAGAGATTCACCTGCCTCAACCTGCCTAGTGCTGGAATTAAAGGTGTGGCCACTACATCCAGGTACCTTCAAATTTCTTTAAATTTTTCATGGAGCAGAAATAATGGTAAACTACGTGCAAATTCAGGGAACTCTTCTAAATCTCACAATTCTCCATAGTATTTAGCAAATGTCCTATTGATAAAAGAAAAGAAGTACATTTAAAACGACAATTAAGTTATCTGAATATTGATAACAGGCTTTATATTCGGATCCCCGAAGCAAACAACATGCCTGTCATACAGAAGACAAAAAGCATGATTTTTCTCAGTTAATATAGTGAGTTTGTCTATATTTGATCCCTCCTATATATCAACTATGCATAGAAAAATACAATGAAGATTTCTAATATACTCTGTACTGAAGAGGTTTAGAGGGCTTAGGAATGGAATCCAGTAACTGTCATGTATAACGTTGACAGCATAATGATAATGTCAAGACAAGCAGTGAAGAAAGACGAGACATTAAGTATTTACTAAAGACGCACTTAGTGCAAACAAGCAGGAAAGGAGGAATGAAAAATCACAGGACTGATAAACAAGAGAAAAGGCAGCTAAAACTCAGTTAACTCAATTAACCTAGCACTAAGTGTAAGTAAATGAATTATTCCAATCAGAAGGCAGTTACGGTCAGATTTAGTTAAAAGTCAAAAAGTATCTATATATGCTACCTAGACAAGGCAACTAGACAGGAAAATACAATTTAGATGGGTAGTGGTAGCGTATGTCTTTATTCCTAGCACTTGGGAGGCAGAGACAGGTGGATCTCTGTAAATTCGAGGCCATCCCAGACTACAGATCAAGCTTCAGGATAGCCAGGGCTACACACAGAGAAACCCTGTCTCAAAAAAATCAAAAATATACAACTTAAATGTGAAAGTTTGGAAAATGAAGGTGTGAAAACAATCATAAGTTAGACTAACTATATAAAACAAGACATTAGTGATAAAAACAACTTATAAACAATAAGATAAAGTATAAAATATGTATCAACATCAGAGCTCCTAAGTACACAAAGCAAACACTGATAGAACTGAAGAGAAATTCCAATACCCCACTTTTCAACAGGAACAACAAGAATGGGCTGCAAATGGCTCAGTGGGAAAAGCCTACCACTAAGATCATGACCACAGGCCTGACCCAGAACCCACATGATGGAGAGGGAACCAAGTAGTCTTCTGACTGCCACCCACACTCCACGGCAGGTGCGCCCACACACATACATACATAAGCACACATACAAAATAAATAAGTACAATTAAAATAATAAAGGAGCCAGTGACTACTATATTAGAGACCTTCTGGATGGCAATAGTCCATGTTCTCGAGCATGACATATGATCACTTCCTAAGTAGTTCAAGTTGTGAGAAGTGGGTACAGAAGCCCTAAGGCATCAGCAGTTTAATGCCTCCAGCCACTCATTCACACCGCATAGGTTACCTCTATTCCTAAGTGCTATGGGACAATGGATTTGTACTTTGTATAGATTTGTCACTTGTATTTTAATAAAATGCTGACTGGCCAGTAGCCAGGCAGGAAGTATAGGCAGGGTGACCAGGCAGGAAGCAGAGGTAGGATGACAAGAACAGGAGAATTCTGGGAAGAGGAAAGATTCAGTCCGCAGTTGTCATCTAGACACAGAGAATGCCTCACTGATAAAGGTACCAAGTCACGTGGCTGATACAGACAAGAATTATGAGTTAATGTAGGATGTAAGAGTTAATAAGAAGCCTGAGCTAATAGGCCAACCACTTTATGATTAATGTAGACCTCTGTGTGTTTTCTTTGGGACTGAATGGCTGCAGGAAAAGGAGGGACAGAAATCTCAGTCAACACCTAAGCCTTGTTATCTGCCAATGCATACATAAACTGAGCATAGAAAAGGGATATATGTGGATATACACAGTCTCAAAAGACTATGTATTTTAGTTAGAATAATAACTGTTAGAAACAAAGAAAAATTGAGCCTTGTTCAACTACAAAACTTTTTAGGGAAGAAATATTTTGAGAACTGCTTTAATATTTTAGAAAATGTGCATAAGCTGGGCATCCTAGAGCACGTTTGTAACCTCAGTGCTCGAGAAGCTGTGGTCAACCTGCTATGAAGGAGAGGCCAAACTGGTAGACACAGTAAGTGTTAGGTCGGCCTGGCCCATGTATGAGACCCTCTCTTAAAAACCAGCAGCCAACAAACTAATAGCAAGAACAAAAGGAAAAAGAACATTTGTAATACCAAAACCTCCTCTCTCTGCTGTTCAATAGGTCTTTAGTACTTGGTTTGTTTGGGGTTGGGGTTTTTGTTGTTGTTGAGACAGGATCTCACACTGTGGTCCTAGGTAACTTAGAACTCACTATGCACAGCAGACTGGCTTCAAACTCACGAAGATCATCTGCCTCTCTGTCCCAACTGATGGGATTAAAGGGGTACCAATATGCTCACCTGTAATACTGTAGACGTGAACATCTACCAGGATAAATCATAGTAAAATAAAATACAATTCAGCAACGTCAAAAGATAATACTCACAGTGCTCTTATCTTTCAGAAGCTTCTCGATGACTTCAATTAACATTTCCTTCTGCTCTGGATCAAGACTAAAATGTTAAAAAGAAATAAATAAATAAGTCACATGCATTGCCCTTCATTCTAACATTCCATGACACTTATCACTTCAAGACTGCTGAGGCTGGCTGAGGGTGGGAGTGCACACACCTTTAATCCCAGCACACAAGAGACAGGCAGGTGGATCTCTGAGTTTGAGGCCAGCCTCATCTATAGAATGAGTTCCAGGACACCCAGGGCTATACAGAGAAACCCTGTCTCAAAACACCAAAACAAAACAAAACACACACACAAAAATAAAATAAATAAATAAATAAATGAAAAAAAGGAATGCTGAGGTGTTCTAAGAGAGGTTTCCAGACACAGACATCTTAGTAAGATGGGGTGGGTTTTCTAGTCAATGAGTTGCCTTTCCCCTCTAAAGGTGCTCATGTTAACTAAACCAGGTGTTAATCACTTCCAAAGCCAGCTGCAGAACTCTAAGGAAGTAGCTGAAAGTATCTGATTGGAAATTCCTTTTTATCTCAAGGAGAAGTAAAAGACAGCAAGTGGTTTTTTAAACTATAGTTGTGTAAATGCCAAAAACAAAAAGAGCACCTCTAAATAAAACCTAATTACCTTAGCCTGCTAACAGATAGGCATTATGAGGCTGTCATCTAAGCCCAGGGCAAACGGGGCCAGACTATGTGAAAACACATGACAGAGATGAGAAAGAGCAGTGCTAAGGACCCTCACGGCGCGTGACAGAGCGTGACAGTGAGCTGCTGCCTGGCCACAAGGTGCACTTTTAAACCATTACTGTGACTTTACATTTCTTTTAAAAAGTTTTATTGCATTTATGAAAGGAGAGAAGTTTCCATGTGTCATAATGTGCATGTGGCAAATATGGTTGATTTCCACCTTAAAAATACGAATGCTATTCACTCTTCTGATTTCATGCATGTAACTTGTTTGACACAACACTGAGAGCCCACCAGACACAAAAGCAGTAGCTTGCAGAGAGATAACAGAAAACAGCAACGCATTATGATACATAACTTGTTCTAGACAGTATTTTTTCCACAGAGATCAAGGTATTTGCTAAAATTGTCAATAGCATATAATTTAAAAGTACTGAATGGGGAAGAGAGATGGCTCAGCAGTTAAGAACCCTGGGTCCCAAGCTCAATTTTCAGCACCCACATAGCTGGTCACAACTGTAACTCTAGTACCGGGGGACCCAATGCCCTCTTCTGGCCTCCATGGGTATTATACGCACATGGAGTACAGAGATATATGTAGGCAAAACACCCAGACACATAAACGTTAAAAAAAAAATAGACACTACATAGCAAGACCCTGGCTCAAAACAAAAACACTATGAAAAAAAGTATGCAATAAAATAGCTCTGGGCAAGAATCACACTCCACACAGTTAGCAGCAGAAATAAAAGGTGGAAAGGAAACAAAAAGAGTTGTAAGCAAACACATAAAATTCTACTCTGTAGTAAACAAGAGGATTCCTCTCCTCTCCCGCCCCTGCATTCCATGTATGTGAGTGTGTGGCTGCATGCACCTGCATATACATATTCTTAGGCCAGGGGAGGACACTGGTGCCTTCTTCAATGGTTCTATGCCTTACTGCCTTGAGACACGGTGTCTCACTGAACCATCCGCTGCTCACCATGTTGGCCAGGCTAGCTCTCAGCACCTCCTTATCTCTGCTCTCCCCGCACGACGCTGGCTACATTTCCAGGCACCTGCAGACATAGCTATGTAAACCTTGGGTGCCGGGGTCTGTACTCGGGCACTGGAGCTTCATACCCACTAGTCATCTCCCAGCCCTCTATTATCTGACAACACGCACACACACATGTGCATGTAGAAGACACATTATACAAATGAGAATTCAAACTCTGATTAAAGTTATGAAACCTGAAGTAAAGAGAGGCCCTAATAAGCTCAGAAGAAAAAGTTCTCATAGGATCTCTAAGCAACACAAAAGCAACAATTATTTGTAGGGAAAAAACACGCACAGACAAATTCTTTTACTTAGAAGGACAGGCTAGCAAGGACCTCTAGTTCACAACAGTCTGTGGAATACTACATATGCCTACTGTGATCAACAAAGCACATACCTGTACAACTTCTGTATGGCATGGGCGGCATTCTTCCTGACATACGGTGACAGGTCAGACGAAGCCTCCTTAATAGCCAGCATCATGATAGGCACAATAATTGGCACTCGAATACTTGACAGAACTCTCAAGGCACTTGCACGGATTAGTTGATTTGGGTCCTAAAACAGAGTGAAAACACTCACCAAATTTTCAAGTTCATTCTTTCCAGAGCATCTGCATGATACAGTTAGCAGGTGTTACAGTGCTAATCTACACAGCAGAAGAGCCTTTGAAAACAGACATCGATGTCAGGAAACTGCGAGAAGAGGAAAGGTGAATGAATGTGTCTTTTCTGTAGCGGTTTATTAAAGTGCGGTACAATTCTAGCTGACTACTACTAAACATACTAGACTTTAATCTTCCATAGTAAACCCATCACAACTTTAAACGTGCTCTTTAAAACTGTCCCACTGTCTTATCTCTACACTTTCAACCACCAGTAGGTACAACAATAAGCAGTCCTCCCATGCACGACAACGATCTATGGCAAGGTTCCGCGTGGGGATACAGAGATCATTTTCCAAGGCCACTGAGTCTGAGCTCTGGGAGGTCCCTTATCTCCTCCAAGCCACAGCGAGGCAGGTAGTAGATTATTGTCCCGCTTCTTTGAAGGACACTCCTCCAACTGTGCGAATGCCTTGTCGCTACCACTTACCTTCAGAGCTCGCTGGAAAGTGCTAATGGACAGGAGCGCCAGGTCCTGCTGTTCCTCAGCATATCGGACGAGGTAAACATACACCAACTTCTTGATCTATTTGGAGGGAAAAAAAAGTCATTCACTCCCACCAGGATGAAAATTCAAAACTCAATATTTTATAAACCAAAATCCATTCTCAATTTTCCTCAAATAAGTAACTGGATCTGGTCACAGCTTAGCCTGTAAACGTAGATGCCATTTTGTGTGATAATGAAAGCAAAAGAAAGTCTGTGAAGCAAGTATTTTTTGTAGCAAAATTCTGTCAATGTATCTCTTCCTTTCACATTGAGTTTGTTTAATCTCTCAGAAAAAAATTGTATAATATGAAAATATCAACTGGCCAAAAAAAGTTGAAAATCAAAGATACATGTAAACAGCATGGCCTTCACCATCTGGTACTGAAACTTACATTTCAACATCTATCAAATAGCACCAACTCCTTTAATGGTAGCAGTCACATTCCAATGTATATTCTATGATAGTTTCAGCTTAATAGGATAATATGTGAAAATAATACTACTTTAATGTAATAACAATTCCAAAGAGACGAGACTGGTCAGTGTTCTGGAAAAACCTTTAAAGACAATTTAATGAAGTTTACAGTTCTTCCTTCACCCCATCGGTGGCGGAAGAGAAGGTAGAAGAGGAGGAGGTAGTGGTAGTAATCATGCAGGAGAAGGAGAAAGAGGAGGAGGAGGTGGTGATGTGGCAGTAGTGGGGGTAGAGGTGGTGGTGGGAGGAGGAGGGAGAAGTGAAGGAGGTGGCAGTGGAGGAGGATCTGGTAGTGATCGAGAAGGATGCAGGGGTGGTAGTGATAACAAGAACCCGGGGTCTTGTGCATGCTAAGCACACACTATCACCAAATTACTCTCCCAGTCCCCATTCCTCTTGATATAATGTGGTTATAAGTTCCTTCACTATGCTGTTTGTTCCGTCATAAACATACTCTATGGTCTGTTTCTTTCCATGTGGCACTCCAAACTAAAATGAGGTCTAAGCAGAACAAACTAGGAAAGAACTCTGCTCCTGGTGAAGCCTCCATTAAAACAACCAAGGATTAAAACTATCCACATTCCCAGGCGCAGTGCTGGGAAGCCCTGCTGTATCCACTTTCCCAAGTGCAGTGGCGGGAAGCCATGCTGTATCCACTTTCCCAAGTGCAGTACTGGGAAGCCCCGTTGTATCTGCTTTCTCAATGGCAGTGGCGGGAAGCCCCACGGTATCCACTTTCCCAAGGGCAGTGGCAGGAAACCCCGCTGTATTCACGTTCCCGAGTGCAGTGGCGGGAAGCCCCACCATATCCACTTTGCTGAGTGCAGCGTTGGAAAGCCCAGCTGTAGCTGCTCCTTGTCCCAAGGGCAGTAGCGGAAAACCCGCTGTATCCGCTTTCCCAAACATAATGCCAGGAGCCCCACAGAATATGAACAGCTGTGCTTTTAAGTTTTCCAGTTTCAATCTCTGAAATGAAAAGCAAGGCTGTGTATTCATCTATAGGAAAGTTCAGCACCCGAGACCTGGCTCTTAATAGCATCTTGTTGAGGTAATCTCAGATGTTAATTCTATGACCCAACCTGCTTAGCCACCTTCACAACATCATAAACAAGTAAAAACTTGGGGAGCACACTTTTTATATACTTATAAACAGTGAATATAGAAAAAACAAATTTATATTACTCTACTCATATAGCAATGTTACAGATGAAACTAATTACAAAAATACAATAATCTCTAAGTATTCATCATGGCTGAAAAGTTCCACAAAAATCTCAAAAATAAAACCCAACATTTCTAACCCAGTATTCAGTATAGCTAATAATTTGCCCCAGACTTTTTTTTTCCCATCAAACAGAAACATCCTTGAATATAACTTGACTCTGATCCCAAACTGCACTCAGTTTATCTCTGGTAGCCCCTCCATCAACAAATTTCACCTACAATCTTCTATGAGACTAAAAATTAATAAAATTCTGACTAATACATAAGCAGTAAACTATATATATCCAAGTGAACTATACTGTGCAGCTGCTACACAAAATAAAGCAAGTCTATATTTAGCATTGAAATCTACATTAAAAATTTTAACATGTTAAATGGTCTCAGAACAAGAAACAAAAACAAAATCAGAGTCAGTTACATATCTATGGGAGGATGGAGATAAGGCCTCACTCTGTAGCTCACTCAGGTCCGCCAATCACAACAATCCTCCT
The DNA here is from genome assembly GCF_982192425.1 of Myodes glareolus. Lineage (NCBI taxonomy): Eukaryota > Metazoa > Chordata > Mammalia > Rodentia > Cricetidae > Myodes > Myodes glareolus. The sequence continues at coordinate 21,664,337 of NC_142040.1, read as the reverse complement.
GCTTCAGCCACCCATGCCTTCAGGTGTGCACTACTGTGCCAGGCTGAACTAGGAATGCTTTCTAAGTTTCCGTATTTCTAGGAAACGATAGCTTCTACAGCTTTGATAACCCACAGCCAGCAGAAAAACAGGCACAGACCTGCTCAAGAGAGCAACAAAAACTCAGCTGAATGAAAAGCTTTTTAAGTCAACAATATGTGGCATCCCCTTTGTCCCCCATGACAGGAGCAAACTAACTCTAACTGTGCCTCTGAGGACCAACCCTTCTCTCACAACTGTCCACCCTTCCACAGAAAACACCAATCCACTCAGGATGCAAGTCCACACCCTTCCCAAATATGTACTTTAAGATGAACAACTCTGTGTTCAAGGAAAATGTATCCAGAAGCAAGGCTATCTCTTGTTCAGGCAAGCAAACGATTCACTGCCTTGCAACTACAGCTACCATGTATTTCTTGTCCCTTCAAGGTAACAAAGTCCCCTAGAACTTCTAGTTGGGTGATGGTCCAAGTAAAAGAAACACATACACTTTTCAAGCATTTCAGTTACCAAATTCAAAATATTGAACATCATTACAATACAATTACCTTGTAAATAATCCATATTTTAAACTTCTAATATTTTAAACTTCTTATATTTTAGCACACTTCTCCGATCCAGGCGCCGAGCTGCACGAATGCACCATACCTTGTCAGCTATCTTCCATCTGAGGAAGCTCTGCAGCGCTTCTTTTACCCAAATACTTCTACCATCTCAGCCAGTGTTCAAATTAACCAGGAAATTATTGGTTAGAAAAGAAAAGCACTCACTGGCTCTGCTTTTATTCTTCACCTCAATCTCTCTAACTTCCCAGTGAAAACTTGCTGAGCACTTTAAGGTCGGCCACCTACAACGCCACTACTCATTCAGTGCTGACGCCCCACTAAGGACAATTACTATCTCCTCTCAAGGAGGCAGATTTGGTGATGGTCACAGGGTGTGCCTGAGGAGGGCAGGGGCACCTTCTGAGCTCCTACAAGTTCTGGTCAATGAGGAGAGTCCTCCAATTTAATTTCAATTAAAGTGTTTGTTAGGATTCAGGCATTATGCTGGCTTGTCACCTGGCAGGATGCACTCAGACAGTACCCTGGTCAGCTCAGAGTCAAATGGCTGTAAGCAGGTGCAAAAGGTCCCTATAAGAGGCAAACACCGCCCATTCCGGCTTCCATCCACTCCCTTCTTATGAAGAGGCTCTCTCTTGTTCTCTCTCTCTCTCTCTTTCTCTCTCTCTCTCTCTCTCTCTCTCTTCCTTTCCTCCCTCTCTTCCATTCCCCCACTCCCTTTTTCTCAATAAAACAACCCCACCATAAGCTCTATCTGCATGGCACATTTGTCTCTCGCCAGCTGTGGGGCCTCTCGTCTCCTTTCTACCGAAGTCCCTCTCCCACAGAATCATAACAGTAATCCTGAAGTAAAGGTTTTGTTAGTACACTTCCCAGGACACCTGAAAACCTAGTAAAATTACACAATCCAAGAATAAACTTCTCATAAAATATTGGCTTTTTTGCCCTTTGAGATTGGATCTCACTATAGCCTAAACTAGCCAGGAACTCATGATCCCTGTCTTGACCACCTCGGTGCTGGGACTACGGAGAACTATACTCAGATCTCTTATCCTTTAAGGCAGGAAAAAAAAACATTTTGTATATATAGATAAATGTTCTAAATCATCTAAGTTTTAATAAATCATGGGCCCAAATTCACACACAATGTCCAGCATATAGTTTTACTATGAAGGGTCCGATATTTTAACTCCAAGAACAAATCTGCACTGTGGAGCCTAGCCGGGATGCTCCTGTTCACAAACCAACAGGAGATGCTACCCTATGACATCAGAGTGTGTCGTTCCAGGATCCCCGCCAATACTCTACGACATCAGCGTGCCTCCTTCCACCATCCCCACTGATACTCTATGATGTCAGCGTGCCTCGTTCTAGGATCCCACTGATACTCTATGATGTCAGCGTGCCTCGTTCTAGGATCCCCACTGATACTCTATGATGTCAGCGTGCCTCGTTCTAGGATCCCCACTGATGATACTCTATGATGTCAGTGTGCCTCGTTCTAGGATCCCCACTGATACTCTATGATGTCAGCGTGCCTCGTTCTAGGATCCCCACTGATGATACTCTATGATGTCAGCGTGCCTCCTTCCAGGATCGCTGTCTTTACTCCATAACATTAGGGTGCCTCATTTCAGGATCCCCACACCACCTCTATTAATAATGAACTTTCAGGTTAAATTCCCAATCAGACTCCATGTGATTTCTTTTGTTCACATTGGTGCTTCTCAAACTTCAGAATTTCTACAATCTAAAAATAAAGACACATATGCAATACTGTTCCATTAAATGATCTCAAGCAAAAAAAAAATTTTTTTTTACATAAGACACAAACCATAGGTTCCAAAACCAAGCAAGATCAGTTTAGGGAGAAACCAAAACCAGGCGAGAGTGGTCATTTTAAAAGTAAAATAAGCCAAAATATCCAAACCATAACTAACATTTTTGATTCAAAATAATATTTTAAGTTCTTGGTGTCATAGTTTTTATGCAATGATTGATAGAAATTTATTGAAAAGCAGATGACCAGAACTCCCCAACCAGAGTTTTAAGTTCCTCAGGATACAGCACTTCTGGATGGCAGACAGGTTGACAGGTTAATAGCAAGTTCACATCTCCATCAGAAAGTCCTCAAATCACCTTGGAAAGAGCGTGCTGGAGTTAAACTGTGTATTGTCGGGGCTCATCAGATTTCCAAAAACAGCTCAGCAGCCACCAAATGACTCACATCCCAATTCAACATCACAGGACCGACAAAAATTAGGGCTTTCCAAACAGGTTACAACATCTAGGATCTAAAGTTCCCAACAGCTGTAAGTCACTGAATAGCAATGTCTAGAAGCCACCAATACACTATCAGGAACCACAGATATTAGGGTGATTATGTAACTTGTTTTATTTGTCTGTAACAATCACTTAAAGTGCTCTTTGTCCCTACTAAATATGTTCAGAGCTGATGCTACACTTTACAGTAAAGTTTTAAAGGAGAAGCATTAAGTCCAGATCTCACAGGGATTTATTTGTCAACATCTTTTGTTTCTTAGGATAGTCAGCTAGCTTTAAAATTGTATTACGGACTCCAAAATGCATCTCAGATTTATAATGGGTACACTGAAACATTCGGAATCACAGCTGGGCTAGCAGGCTTCACTATAATTACTCACTATTGGAGAAGAATTTCTGCGAATGTTATAGCAAAAAGCATAACAATATTAAATCACAGAAGGTTGCAAAACACTAAATTTGTTCCAGTTCTGTTATAAGAATCAATCAATATTGACCACAAGAGGCCTATGCACTGCCAGGCTGCAGGAGTGCGTAGAAAGCCTACTTTTCCTGAGACCATTCTGTGGGCAGAAATGGGAGTAGTTAAAGGTCCGTGACTACGCCACTCTGTGATCAGTTACTTTCATTCAATGTTACAACACTCCTTGCTGTAAAGCTAATCATAGCAGAGCCCCAGCAGTCTGGAGGAACACAGGCAGATCTGTTTAATTAGCTTATCGATATCACTACAGCAAACTTCATGAGCTATTGACTGAAGCTTTGATTATTTTGTACTATAAGCACTGACTGCTTACTAGGTCACTTTTGATATTATTTGACATCTAATGCCAGGTGATGTACTATGCAGCTCACCTGTGTATTTAAGGCAGCATATACTTATAAAAATAAAATTTCTCACTTGGCTGCAAGGAAATATCAATCCTCTCAGCACAAATTTCTAAGACGCCTCTAACAGTTTTTCCTTAAGAGTAGAAGACGAAGTATGTTTCATAAAAAACCACAAGGTTTTAAAGAACAAAAGGTATCAAAAAACAAGCAGCCCAGGGCTGCATGGAGGAATCAGAGGTTAAGAGCACTTGATGCTCTTGCAAAGGACATGGGTTCGATTTCCAGCAACCACATGGTAGCTTAGAACCATCTGCAACTCCAGTTCCAGGGGATCTAGCACCTTCTTCTGATGTCGTAGGCACTGCACACACATGGCGCAAAGATATGCACAAGAAATAAAATTAAGTCTTTAAAAGGAAAAGCTCAAAAATAGTATATTTTAAAATGTTATTGATTTTTATTGAGCTCTACATTTTTCTCTGCTCCCCTCCCTGCCTCTCCCCTCCTCTTCAAACCTCTCCCAAAATCCCCATGCTACCAATTTACTCAGGAGATCTTGTCTTTTTATACTTTCCAATTAGATTAGATCTATGTATGTCTCTCTTAGTGTCCTCACTGTTGTCTAGGTTCTCTGGGATTGTGATTTATAGGCTACTTTGCTTTATGTTTAAAAACCACTTATGAGTGAGTACATGTGATAATTGTCTTTCTGTATCTGGGTTACCTCACTCAAAACAATGTTTTCTAGCTCCATCCATCAAAAATAGTATTTCTGCTAAAACTTTTCTCACAGAAAATCAGTCAACATACCAGAGCCTGAGCGCAAAGGAGCAAAAAGAAGAAACAGCTAGGTCTTCCTACTGTAACTACATGTCAAGGTAAAACAGCTCTGAATGAGTATCAAGCTCACCAGCTCCACAGACTCGCTCATTCCTATCCATATCCCTAACAACACAAAAGACCGTCAACATACTGGATACCTCACAAAGCATGTGCTAACGAGGAGTCAGATACTAAGGTCAGAAAGCAAGCGCCAAACACAAAGCATGGCGCTCGCTGCCAGGGATGGTTCCTTGGCTTTGGATGATGACTGCCGAGCATCGGCTGCATGGCTTTAATAAGTCCTCCACTGTACCTTACAGAGAAATCCAGAGCTAGTCTCACAGAGTTGTTCACCTGTGTGAAGCACTAACAACCTCACACAGAGGTGCTTTTTATATAGTAGTGATCATCACTGCTGCGAGACACCATTACTATAACACTATAGGTCCAGCTTCAACTCTGCTTCACAAGTTTTAGAAGTCAAATCTGCTCTGCAGCAGAGTAGCAGCAAGCTTCAGACTTAAGTGACATAAATGTATCCGAGGCCAGGGAAGAAACCTGGGAATGCAGTAGCAGGACAAATCAAATATATTTATATATATATAACTATACAAACCCCAAGAGTATGAAGAAGCAGAAGTCACAAGCATTACTGTCTTAAACACAAAATGGTAGCACAGGAAAGAATGGCAGGCAGTTAATGCTATCACAGAGTCCTCACATCATCAGCAGAGGCTAAGGTCGACATCCATAGTCCGATAGTGAAGGATCATACGAAATCCTGGACACTAGTGCTCAGAGCAGCACTACTCCAAATCATCCAAAAGGAGAAATACTCTAAATGTCCATGGACGAATAAAAATGCAAAGAGCAGGTATGCATACAGTAGAAAGACGCTCAGCCATAAAAATACATGGTTAGTGTCAGTCAACTAAGAACTCCCCATATTCCAGATCCAGGTCCCTCCCCACTTTCCATGACTCAGCTCCCGGCTCCACCTTCACTAATGGTGACATATTTCCACCAGCAAATATGTTCCCTGTGTACATACTCCATAACCCCTCAAAGTCCCATGACAACCTGATTTGCCACTGTCTGTCTTCCCACCCCTGCTCAGAAGCCGCTATTTTGAGTCCCCCAGTGCCGCCCCCACCCGCCCCCCATTAAATCTCGTGTCAGGTCTATTGCTTGGTGGGATTTTTGTGGCATTCTTTGGCCCCAATCAAGACACTCTTTCACTGCAAAACCCTTTCAGTCAGAGTGCTCCAACATAGAGAACCCTAAAGACATGACAGACACATACAGACAGCCGCATTCAGGGTTCTGTTGACCTTTTTAGTCAGACCTGAGTATAGTCTCAAACAATAACCTCCTATGATTACATTAGTCCACTTGAAGTACCCAGAACAGGCAAATCCACACAGACAGAATCTAGGGGGAGCAGAGAGTGACTGCCAGTCATCACAGAATTTCTTTCGGAGTAAGAAAATGCCATGGCATTGTGATAAATTCTATGAACACACTAAAAATCACTCAATTCACAATGAAACTATGCAGAATGAACCTTGTCACCCTGCAGAGTCCACTCGGTGACTCAGCTGGGACTTGAGGCCAGCAGTTAGGACTCAGTGAAAAATAGTGGTGCATTGCTCAGGCCTAAGAGTGAACACACCAGTACTATGGCATGTGCTGGGGACAGCAGCCATTAGCATCAGGGTCTGTGCCCTCCTGAGGAACAGAGTTGTAGTTAAAGTCACCACCAATGGCCAAGCTAATCTTAGTTCCAGTTTTACTAAATGCAGGTCTCCAAGTGCCCTTCAGGTAACCACACTCCATTACAAGGACAGCGACGCACACTGGTGCGCCATCTTCGTCAAGCACGTGCTCTGGAAACACAGATTAAGCAAAAGGAACAAAAACCTAGACCAATATTAGAAAATTACGTTTCTCTTATTCCTCTAGAGAATATCACTGGCAAGGGTATTTTAAACATTTAATACTGTGCTGGTGAACACAATGTGGACTTGAAATTAGCTAGAATCGCTTTAGAAGAGAGAACCTCAACTGAGAAAACGTCCCTCCAGATGAGCCTGTGGTGCATTTTCTTGATTGATGTGGGAGGACCCACTCACTGTGAGTGGTACCATCCCTGAAGCGGGTGCTCCTGGGTGCTGTAGGAAAGCAAACTAGGCAAGCCAGGAGAAGCAAGCCAGCAAGCAGCACCTCTCCATGGCCTCTGCATCAGCTCCTGCCTCCAGGTTCCTGCTCTCACTTCCCTCAGTGATGGATTGTGATGTGGAGCTTAAGTTGAAATAAACCCTTTCCTCCCCAAGCTACTTTTGGTTGTGGTGTTTTATCATAGCAGTAGAAACTCTAAGACAAAAACCATCATGAAGAGTAGAAATAACTGTATGGAGTAGGGGAGAGAAGTCATATAATGTACAGAAAATAGAATCGAAACCATAAACTAGGAATCCCTGAAATCACACCACTCCACCTCACAGGGCCTCCTAACTCAGAACGCCACTGCTCTGCGTCTTGTGTGATGTCATCTGTCTGTCACCATACTAGCACACAAATGCCGGTGGTAACTCGTTTTAAATTTTATATGTCTCAAAGTTGTTGACACAATTTTCTTAATTTGACCAGAGTTTTTCTGCAGTAGAGATAAAGGTGTATGACTTGGACATTAGGCTAAGGTGTCAGCCCAGCATCTGGGAAAGTGGTTGGCAGGGGGTGCACTCATTTAATAAGCCCACGCAGACGCACTGAGAGCTTAGTCCCTGTATTAACAATCAGAAAATCTTCAGAGATCTCTGAATTTTGTCTTACACATGGCAAAAAGGACACAAATTCTCGAAGTTTCAGTAGAAATGACTAGGTCTGTCTCACTGGAGAGATGCTAGTCTAAAATCAAGTCACGAGGGAGTCTTCAAAAATTTGTGTCTTCAGGAATTCGTGAGAGCTCAACCTGGGTGAATGACTATCACTACAACTTCAATTCTATTGCTCACATTTTCCACCAGGAATCCAAAGCCAAGTTCAACCCCACCTGTTGTTGGACTTCACCTATATTTAAGCTTGTAGGCATTTTACCATAATAAAAAGCCAAAGAACTTAAATATATTGAGCTTCAAAGTAGCTTGTGGTTGGCTTACACAACAGGAGTAATAAAAATGATAAAAGCAAACAATACCTCGATGTTTTTACTGGCCACATTCTTCACAACAGCAGGGAAGAGTTCCGATGCATTTTTCCCCTTCGCAATCATCTAAAGGGTTAAAGAGGAGAATTAGGACAGAAACTTCTAAATTAGTAATCTGAAAACCTTTCTGATACAGTTGTCATACGTATTATATCAATGTCCACTAAAAATTTCTCAGGCAGACCTGTGGCTAGACAGGTCATGAACCCTAGAGGGAAAAGTACTACTATTTTATGCTAAGTGGGCATAGCAATAAAACGTACTGCTTTACCTACAGATCACTGCACCATTTGATCCCTGTCAGAGAAGCTTCCAGAATAGATGGTAGTTAACATAGAGACCCACAGAGACAGCGTGCAGAGAATGAGAGACTTTGAAGTACTAAAGGGAATGTCTGTATCCCATCTCTCCCCACAAGGCTGAGATGTATGTGGCTTTAGAGAATGTGGTTTAAATCAGTCAAATTAAGTTAAGCCAGTGTTCACCAGTTAACTCCGCTGCCCAAGTGCTAGAGTTGCCATGGTCTGGCTAGTTTCTGTTTTTGAGACAGTCTCTCCCTCTTCTTGGCTGTCCTGGAACTTGCTATGTAACCAAGTTTGGCGCAGAACTCAGAGATCTCCTTGTCTCTGTCTCCTGAGTGTTACGAGTATATCTGTTCACAGCCATACGCAGCTTCTGGGAACTATTTGGAAGAGGAGAAAGCTGCTTCAAATCTCAGAGGTGTTAGATGGCTTAAAAAAAAAAAAAAAAAAAACCAGTGTTCTCCAGAAACAAAGGGATGATGCACATATAAGCTTAAAGAAATGGTGACAGCATGCACAAGGTGGCAAGGAAGGTAGGTGGGCACAAAGTCCCACCCCTAGGGGAGGAGCTACTGGTTACAGGAAAAGGCAGTTTTTTTAATGGTGCCACTGCTCTGCCGGAAGCTCCACCCCAGCCCCTGGCATCCATATACCAAAGAGTCTGGAATGTTCTGGTGAAAGTCCCACCTCAACCTCCCCCCCTCATCTCTCTCTCCCCAAACCCTGACCTGGCCAATAGATCTGCCTGGTGTGCCCTCATGTTCTGTACTCTGCCTTCCTGAAGGACACACGGGAGTGCTCTGCTTTGCATTGCCCTGTTTATTAAATCTAGGTTTATTAATTTGGTTTGATTTTGTTTATTGCGGCAGTGGTGGAGGAATCCAGTAACCGGGGATCTAATACTTAACAATGGCAACAGGTGTATCAACCACACTCTACCACAGACCCCAAACCTGGAGTAGTTGGCCAACAAACTGGACTCATGGATTTAAGAGAGAGGAAATGGGAGGGTGGGAGGAGAGAGGCAAGGGAGACATGAAGGGTAGATAGGGAAGGTGGAGGAGGATCTGGGAGGAGCTGGAGGACAAATATGATCAAAATATATTCTCAAAGGATAAAAACAGTGAGGTAATAACTGTCTTGAAAAGAATAAAATTAGTCCTTTTTGCATACCAAAATATTTACCATTTTGAATGATCTCCCTAAAATTCCACCTGATATCATTTCCTTTCGCTCTGAAGAATTTCTAGGAACAATTCATAAAAATAGGTCTTGCTAACTTCCCTTGCCTGGCAATGTTAGTCCCTCATTCTTGAAGGATTTTCTCACTAGATGTATATCTCTGGATTGACAGCTCCTTTCTCCCTGTTCTTTAACACAATCTTCCGATCGACATGTTTTCTGAAGACAAGCCAGTGTTCACTCCAACCCACAGCTCCCCTAAATGAATGGGTCACTTTTACCAGTTATTTTCAACAATCTTTATTTTTGGTTTTCCATGGTTTGACTATTATGTTAACACATGGTTTAATTGTACTTTATCCCGATTAACTCCTGGTTTACAGGATCTCTATTAACGTGTCTTTATCAAACTTGAAAAGTTTTTGCCATTGTTTCCTCAAACATGACTTTCTACCACAGCCCCTTTCTCTTTTCTTTCAATATTCCAGTACGAAATGTCTTAGATTTTTTTTGAAATTATTCAACAGAAGCTGGGCGTGGTGGCACATGTCCATCTAATCCTCACATTCAGGAGGCAGAGTCAGGTAGAACTCTGCCATAGGCCAGATAAGGATACATAGAGAGTTCTTGTCTCAAAAAGGAGGAAAAGGGCAGGGCAGGGCAGGCAGCAGAACTCTGAGGGTCTACGCTCTTTTCCTTTCCAAGCTCTGTTACTCTAAATGACTTGCTTCTGATGATCTAGCTACAACTTTTGAGTCCTCTGCTACCTAGAGAATCCAGAATACTTTTAATCACATATATTCCACACAATGAAAATCAATAGACTTCTGCATAGCGATTTATTGGCAAGCATATTTTAAAAACAACTTTCTGCATACTAGTAACAATCTAGGGAATATAATATGGGTGTAGGACATCACCTTTCCATAGCATAACTTACCACCTGATCATAATTGCACCTAATAGAACCTAATACCTTGCTGGGCAGTAGTGGAACAAGACTTGAATCCTAGCACTCAGGAGGCAGGCAGATCTCTGTGAGTTCCAGGTCAGCCTGGTCTATAAGAGCTAGCTACAGGACAGCCAGAGCTACACAGAGAAGCCCTGACTCGAAAACCCAGAAAAACGAAACAAAACACTAATACATAATCATGTGACTAGATCTCTCAGTTCCTATATTGCCTTTTCTAACATCTTCACAGAACAACGCAAACTATATTACCTATTTCCAACACACACACAAAGAACTAGAAGAGCATGAACGTTACTCCCACTGGTCCACTTAATGAAATGTGTGTATCAGTTCCTGAGACAAAGGTGCAGAACCCTAGCTTCCTGCTCCTCCCACTCTGCTCTGCAGACCCTTGGTCATCTACTAGCAACTGAGCCTAAATGTACTAAGTTCAGAGTGTAGAAAGTTTGTAAAGAACAACCCCAAACAGACATTCTGGACAAATATAGACGCCCTGGAAGAGCTTGCTATGTACATATGGCCTAATACAGGACAAAATGAGGTTAAAAAACATCCCTCAGAGGAAACATACATTCTCTTAAAGGAGTGGATGAAAACAGGAGGAAGTATGTCGAAGTTCATGTTTTAAAATGATTTGAAGAAGTAGCATTTTGGGAACAGTGTAATTCTGAACTAGGAAAGAAACCCTTCAGATAAAGTTATATTACTGAATTTGAAAATATAATGGGAGAAGATAAGACATGACAAAAATTACAACACCAGCTCAAAATATTCAATAAATATTCAACCAACAGTTAGACGGGAAAGGGGAGTCATTATCAATTTGACAAGAGACATGACAGAAACATGAAAGACAGATAAAAGAAAAAACTAAACAAAATACAGGCAAGTCAATAGAAAACAGGTAGACTAAGAAAAAAGAAAGTAATGGAACTCAACTCAAAATAGATAAATTTAAAAAATAATTTGTCAATACTGTAACAAAGCAAACACCAACCAAATCTTATTAAATTTATTTTTCTTCAAAATATTGAATCTACCAGACTGATAAAACACATCCTCAAATGGAGGAGAAGAGAAAAAGCAATCAGGTAGTCATCACATTTTTGTTCCCTAATCTACAGTCAAACAAATTGAGAATAAAATGTATACATATTTCAGAAGAAAAAAACATCAAAATCCAATAATCCTACTAAATAGCCTATTTTACACACAAAGGGGACAGAAAGGGCTCAGAATGCCACTTTGCATCCTCTTCCCAAAGGAATGTTCCTGTCATCTGAAAATAAACCAAACATCTAGAAGAAGACAGACTTTCTAAGAAAAAGAAAAGAGCAGAGCAATGGGTGAGGACACTGAGCAGAGACAGACCTAGGAACCTAGGGTGTGGCCGAGCAGCTAAAAGTCCTGGCATGCAATCATGAGATTTGAACTCCAGAAGCACAGCAGCATCTGAGACCCCAGTATGCCCAGGCCAGCTATTCAGGCAGACACAGCAGAGGAACAGGAGACCTGCCTCAAACATGGCAAAGGGCTGGTCGGCAAGGCTGCCCTCTAACTTCCACACGCACCCCCACACACACAAAGCATCCATCTACTTCCCTCTCCACTGCCTCAGGAACCACCTTCTACTCTTACATCTGACTGTCTCATATGTAAAATCACACAACACTACATCTCACTTACCAGCCCTGCTACTGCATGTGTCAGAATCTCATTCCTTCCTCATAATAGTCCGCCCTGTGCATTCAATAAAGAGCACACAGCTATGTCTACCCATGGGCTACTGTGAAAACTCTGCTGAATAAATAAATCAGTTCAAGGTCCTAGTTCTTTTGTGCCTGTACACAGAAATGGAGTTGTTAGATCACATGGCACACCTGCTTTTAATTTAACTATTATACTGCTTAACATAGCACCGTTTTACATTCCCGCCAGCAGTGCAGGAAGGCTCCAATTCATAGTCAACATCTTTATTATAACACCTGAGTTTGTTTTTACAATGGATCCTACGGAGAGGATGGTGGTCTCACTGAGGGTGACTGCCACCCTCCTAATGAGTAAAGACACACAGCATTTCCCTACACTCTCTGGTCCTCGGTTGGCTCCACAGAAGGAGGCCTCCCCAGGTCTTCCAGCCACTTCCCTGGACAGTTAGCTGTTCACCCACAGATACCACCTCTGTGCTCTAGAACCTGGCCCTTTAATCCGGTGAACAACGTAAGGATGCTCTCCCACTCTGTAGACGCCTTTGGTTTGGATATAATCTGCCTATTCTGTTGTTGCTTGGCTTGACATCAGATCTAAGATGCTTGGTTGAAGCCAGCACCAAGAAGCTTCCCTCCTATTTCTTTTGGATTTTGCTCTTTCAGTCTCTGATCTACTCCAGTTCGTTTTATGACATGAGGCAGGAGTTCAACTCCACTTTCTTGTGCTTTTCCTGGGACTGCTGAGTAAAACCCTCTCCTTTTCCCACTGAGCGATCTTAGGCCCTGTCAAAAACCAACTGGTCACATATCTGAACGTTTGTCTCTGGACCCTTCACAGCGCTCTACCGCTGTGTCTAGCTCAGCACACCATCATTCTCATTACTGTAGTTTTAGAGAGTTTTTAAATCAGTAAGTGTATATAAATACTTCCTTGTATAATAAAAGATGTGTATCACTTTTACAAGAGTAAATTTTAATTACTAATCATTTCTCCATAGACAAAAGATAAAACTCCAAATTTATTCTTACATAAAGTTTGATAAAGAAATCAACTATCCAGTAAACATACACAGGCATACTTATTAAGTCAGGTGTGGTGGCACACACCTGTAACCCCAGAGACCTTGGGAAGCAGAGGCAGGAGAACTGCTGAGAGTTGGGAGATAGCCTGGCCCTCACACTAAATTCCAGGCTGTAGTGATATTGTTTGTGTTCTAACAAATAAAGCTTGTCTGAAGATCAGAGTGCAGAGCTGAGCCACTAGAGGCCAGGGAGTGGTGGTGCACACCTTGAGTCCCAGGACTCAAGGCCACCCTGGGCTACACAAGATTGACTCTGTCTAAAAGGGAAACAGCTCACACAAAAGTGATCCCAGCAACTGGAATCTCACACCTTTAGTCCAGCACTAGGGAGGTAGAGGGAGACAGGAATGATGTCTGGGAGGAGGGAGGAGTATAAAATGGAGGAGACAGGAACTCAGTGCAGTCTGAGGGCTGGTGAAGACAGCTGAAAAGAGTCTGAGGACCGCCTCTGCAGGCAGAGCATGAAGTCTGAGGAGGCAGTCAGAGGACAGGATCGTCCCTTCAGCAGAGGTAAAAGAGCTCTCCAGTGTCTGGCTACTCTTTTTCTCTGATCTTCAGCATTTACACCTGTAACTGACTACAGGTTCTACTTATTAATACCAATTAGAATTCGTGCTATACCAGGCCAACCAGGTACACAGCAAGACTCCACCTCAAAAGAGAAAAAGAAAAAAAAAGCCAAGTACACTGCTCAGTGGTGGAGCACTTGCCTAGTACCATCAAAGGACTAGGTTCAGTTCCCAGTACCACAAAAAAAAAAAACATAAAATTAAAATAGTCAGACAAGGTGGCACACGCACTTAAGCAACTAGAAGGCAGAGGCCAGGAGATTCTGTGAGTTCAAGATGACTCCACACTGTGTAGTAAGTTCCAGGACGGTCAGGGCCACACAGCGCAACACTGTCTCAAATAAATAAATAAAAACAAATATATGCATAGTTAAATTATATTTGTGATACCAGAGTATAGATTATGGGATCATTATTCTGTTATTGTCTTAACAGAAATAAAGCACTATTATAATGTCACATTTTAAAATTTTTATTAATTTTTATTTATTTGTTTGCTTGTTTCCTGAGTTTTTTGTTTTTTTGTTTTTGTTTTTGTTTTTTGAGACAGGGTTTCTCTGTGTAACAGCTATAGCTGTCCTGGAACTCTCTTTGTAGACCAGGCTGGCCTCAAACACACAAGAGATCCACCTGTCCCTGCCTCCCAGGTGCTGGGATTAAAAGCATGCATCACCACCGCTGGCTAAAAAACATTTTTTTTAAAATTTTTATGAAGTATTTAAGATACTTTCCCCCACCTCTGAATTAGGAATTATACCAGTATCCTAGGGTTTAGTAAAATAAAATGATTTAATGGAATGCTATAGCCAACTCTGAAGACATAAGGGCAATCTCTACTTTGCATGGTAGTACACGCCTGTGATCTGCAGGAATGCAAGCTGAAGCCATGAAAAGCAATTTTAGGAATTTGCTGCAAAAAGTATAATTGATCTGTGCCTTTTAAAGGTTCTTTCAAAACATTTATAACTCCTTTAATAAAGGTATCTTAGTTATGGTTCTACTGCTGTGAGGAAACATCATGACCAAGACAACTCTTATAAAAGCATTTAAGAGGGAGCCTTCTTATGGTTTCAGAGGGTTAGTCCATGATCATCATAGTGAGAAGCAGACAGGCATGGTGCTGGTGCAATAGCTGAGAGCTTTATATCCTGATTAAAAAGCAGCAGGCAGAGAGAGAGACATGGGGCCTGGTGTGGGCTTCTAAAATCTCAAAGCCAGTGACACATCTCCTCCAACAAGGCCACACCTCCCAAGCCTTCCCAAACTGTTCAAACATCTATGGAAGCCATTCCCATTAAAATAACCACAATAAGAAAATTTTAAATAGCAATGTGTACTGCTATTTCATAAACAGATAATAAAATTATTTAGCACACTAATGTGAAGCACTGAGAATTAACTGGCAAGAGCGGCTGGACAGCTGTCATCTTCTCCTCGCTTAACCCATGCTGAGCACCTTCTCTCTGCCATGGTAAAGTTTTAACCTTTCCAAGTCTGAGTCCATTCCCAATATGCTACTTTTGTACCTGTAATGTTGTCAAGTATCTCTTAGAAACCCTTTAATTAATAGGAAGTTTCTTTTCTTTTTTCTTATTTTTGTTTTTTTTTTTCTAATACCATCACTTCCTCTGTTCAACGTGTTTCTTTTACTCCAACCCCCTTATGTGCTTAGGCACCTTTTCCTAAGACCCTCGGCTAGGAATTTAAGTGTCTTCCAAACAGTGATGTCAACTTCCACACACTCTTCTAATCCTCAGGCTGAATTTCACTAACAACATAATCACTTTTTATTTTGTTTGCTAATGTTTCTTATGCAGGAACCAAATCCCTCTTCCAATTATCCATTTTGGAAAATATTACAGGAAACGAAGATGCAACTACACCATTTGCTGTCGGTGGCTAGACTGAATAATAGGTGTAACAACCAATCACAGTCCAATTTGAAAGACCTGAAATGACTGATAAGTATTCAGGATTCACACTGGGAATTTACACAGTCATCTGTGGACTGAAGGCTGGCATACAAAATGTCAGCACGTAACTATTCAACCAGTACACACTATCACAGTCTAAATTTGAACAAGTTGTTGGGGAGCTGCAGTTCTTTAAATTGTGAAAATTAAAATTTTGTTCACACAAAGCTATTCAGTATACGTATTATGGAATATAATATTAATAAATAAAATAGTAAAAAAAAATAGATTCATCAGCATTTTGCTGACACTGCCAAACGACATCCACCATTCAAATGGAAGCAAGGATAAGTCATCTACAGCTGCTGTAGATACAACTCCTTCGGCTGTCCATGCAGATCAGTCTTTGTACCACCTCACTAAGCATCCTAGCCGCACCTGATACCTTGTTTCAGACAGGATGAACACTCTGCTATGAGAAGACAGGATTTCAGCTTTCATGCACAGCTCTCTGTGCTCACGACTGTAGGCAAAAAGATCCCCCAAATCCTTACATTCCTGAAAGCCTTATTTGTCTTCAAAATGATTTGTTCTGTCTCAGAGAAGAAGTATCTTGATATTAGAGGTGGAAAACTGAAGCACAGCAGATGGAACTAGAACACGCTTCATGTTTCCTGACTTCTTATGTTACTGTTCCCTCGACACTCTTAAACAGGTAGTCTGCATTAGTAACAAAGAACAAAGTAATGTGTTCCTGTGACTTAGCATACATGGTGAATATAATCACAGCCCACTCAGCTTCCGAAAGTCAAAATCCTTGACCATTTCACCATTTGACCATTTGACCTACCCCAACGATCCGCTTCATAGCATCTAGCTTGGCGGAATCTTTGTTGCTCTCCAGCATCTGCTTCAGGTCTTCATTCCTATTACAACAGAGAAGACATAATTCTAGACCTGGACTTTTACAAAAGACAGCTATGAACATCTAGCATTTTTATAAGAACTGAAACAGCACGGTGGGAGGAGCTGCACTAGGGGTTTAAAGGCTCGTCTCTTGTTTCACCCTACAAGTCTATGCAGCACACTGCCGTAAAGCCCACAGTAACACAAAGGTAAGTTTACATTTGCTGATGAAATGTTAACAAGAACATGGCATATACTCTCTCACCTCAAATTTTCTTTGACATAATCATCAGGGGAAAAAGAAAAATTATCAAGTCAGCTTTAAAATACTTCCACATGCAAAAAAAAATCCTAAAAACGTTTTTCAGACTATTGTTACACAAGTTCCAGTGAGCAACCCTTGCATAGCGGTCACATATCAGATATCCTGCATATCAAATATCTACATTACAATTCATAACAGTAGCAAAATTACAGTTATGAAGTAGCAATGAAAATAATTTTATAGTTGGGGTCACCACAACATAAGGAACTACATTAAAGGGTCGAAGCATTAGGAAGGTTGAGAACCACTGATTTAGAGCAGCAAACAAGACCATGTCTCAAAAATAAAAGATAAAAAAAAATAGAATTTGATTTTTAAGAAGGAATACAATTTAAGTAAAAGCAAATTAAGAACTTATAATTTTAGAAAGCCCTCACTGTAGCTCTATTGCAAACAATGAAAAGGGATGTTCTGGAGAAACCAAGGGTGTGGCGGAAAAACCACTTAAGAAGGGATCATCAAGACAAACATGGCAGCGCTCTTGAAATCCCAGGCCTCAGGAGGCTGAGGTGGACAGACTGGGAGTTCAAAGCCGGCCTGGGCCACAGAGCAATTTCCTGCAACCTGGGCAACCTAGAGACCTTGCCTCAAAACAAACAAGCCAAACAGACTGGGGAGGGGGGAGGAACTTGAACTACCCACAGGGCAGGAAACCCTGACTGCTCTTAGGGATGGAGAGGGAGGAGGAGAGGGAGTGGGGGGAGTGGGAGGGTGTTGGGAGGGGGGCGGAAATGGAAACTTTTATAATTTAATAAACTTTGAAAAAAACAACAACAAACAATAAAAAAAAAACAAGCCAAAGGAGATCAGATCGTGAGAAAACTCAGAGATTTAATCAGTCATCTCCACAGAAACAGGAAGAAGAGGATCACACCAGAGAGACAATGGATGAGACAATAAACAAAAACAATTTCTGGAATTTCCAGGCCATGTGCACTATGGGATAGAACTAGAGAGAGGCCAGTCCTCTATCTCTAAACAAAGAAAAGCAACCCCAGGAGAAAGGAGATCTGTAGTGGTAATTTGGGTTCTAACAAATAAAGCTTGGCTGAAGATCAAGAGTGCAGAGCTAAGCTACTAGAGGCCAGGCAGTGGTGGTGCCTTTAATCCTTTAAATCCCAGGACTTGGGAAGCAGAGGCAGAGGCAGAGGGATCTCTGTTAGTTCAAGGCCACCCTGGGCTACCCGAGATTGATTCTGTCTAAAAGAGAAACAGAGGTGATCCCAGCACTTGGGATCCGATGACTTTAATCCCAGCACTAGGGAGGTGGAGACAGGAGTGATATGACTGGGTGGGCGGAGAGAGGAATATAAGGCAGTCTGAGGTTTAGTGGAGACAGTTGCAATTGGAAGACACAGTCTGAAGACAGGATCACCCCTTCGGCCTGAACACTGGTCTCTCTAGTAGTGGGTGGCTGCTCTGCGTCTCTGACCCTTCCGTTTTCACCCCCTAATATCTGACTCTGGATTTTATTTATTAAGACCAATTAGAATTAGTGCTACACAGATCAGTCAGTACATTGCCCCAATTGCAACCATTTTTACCCCAAAAAAATTTTTACACAACCCCATTTATACAGCAGAATAAAAGCAAAACATTTACGGACAATAAATCATGAAAAAACTTACTTTAAAACACTTGCAGACATACAATTTTTCCCTGTACTAAAGATGAAAGTAAATTCTGTATATTAATGTGTGCACTGCATATCTGATATAAGGGACATAGCTGCTTCAATGTCTGTTAGTGGTGAGTAGCAAACTATGGTACGTCCATTTCATGGAACTTAACTCAGCAATGAGAAGAACCAGACTGGTGATCATGGGCCAGCACCTACTGACCTCCAGAGAAGTAGGCTGAGAGTGAACAGCAGAGCCACAAGGTCACATCTCACAGGAACAGAGCCAAGGGATGGCTGGGAGTGGACAACAGGAAACAGGGAGGACACACGGCATCCTCTGCTTGGTACTTCAAGCATATGACTACATGTATGACAAGACAGAGCTAGCCATACAACTAGGAACAAACCAAGTAAAACTGGGCAGATCTGAGCATGACTACTGAACAGCCCAGAGCTCAGCAAAGGCAAAGTCCTAACGTGTGAGGGGCAGAGGACAGCCCTCCAGCACATCTTCCAACTCACTGTGACTACAGGAGCCACAAAATAGAAACTAAGAAGCAGTTTCACAGTGGCTGCAACTCAGCTGACAACTACATTTTAAAAGGTGAGAGTCAAGCATCCACTTTGCCACAGAAGACATAGCAATATCATAAATCCATGCAAAGGTATCATTCTTCAGAGAAATGCAAAGTGAGGTGCCATTACATACCCACACAACAGCTAAAAGAATACGGATAATAATAAATGTTGGCATATACATGGAAGCACCCAGAATTCTCACATTGTTGTAGGTAGAAATATAACATGATATGCTCACACAGGAAAATGGGAAATTCTTACAAATTTAAGCATACACTTGCCATACCATACGTGTCTATTGTGAGGCTATAAGAAATCCTAATTCTGTAAGATAGACAAGAAGGAGCTCTACAGTGCCTTATCCACATGCATAAATAAGACATTTAATTCTAAAGTCAATGGGAAATCACACCCGAGATGGACAAACAGAATCAGACTTTGAAAAGAGAGTATAAATACATGTTTATTCAAGAATCTAAATCATTGAATCCCACTTTACTTCATCAAAAGCCACCTCTTGAGCTACCATGAGATGCTGTGGGGCAGAGTCTAGAGCAGTGGTCCTCAACCGTCCCAATGCTGAGACCCTTTAAAACAGTTGCTCATGTTGTAGTGACCTCCGATTATAAAATGATTTCATTGCTACCTCACAACTGTAATTCTGCTACTGTTATGAATCATAATGTAGCTACCTGATATACAGGGCATCTGGTATGTGACCACTAGAGGATCACAAGTGAAGCAAACAACAAGTACTAGTTCTGTCAGTCTACAGCAAAATGTGAAATACATCTTAAAATTCCACACACGTGGTCCTTCATGCAACACATTCAACCATCAAATGAAAACACCCAGACAAGGGGCCAGTGAGATGGCTCAGCTGGCAAAAACATCAACACTAAGTCTGGCAAGCTGCATTCGATCACTGGGAGCCACACAGCAGAATGAAGGACCAACTCCCACGTGTTGTCCTCCGACTTTGACATGCACTCTGGCACACTCACACGCAAAATAAATAAAAATGCAATTTTAAGAAAGAAAGAAAACTCTGAGAGGACTTTCTCTGCTGACACTTGCACACAGATCAGGGAGCCTCAGTCCATAAGATACACAGCCTTCTTACCTGAAGCTTAAAATATTTCACAGATTTATACTAAAAACACTCTGCCAGTACCTGTCAAGAACAAATGAGGGTTGGTGGTTTAAGAGACTGCTGCTCTTTCAAAGGACCAGGGTTTGGTTCCTAGCACACACATTTGTAACTCCAGTTCCAAGGGATCTGATGTCCAATTCTGGTCTCTAAGGGCACCAGGTGTGCACACTTCACACTTAAATACATGCAAGCAAAACACTCCTCTACAATGGCATGGCTCTTCTTAGTTGGCAACTTGACTACATCTGGAATTGAATGAAATTAAAGCAGGAGTGAGGGATTTTTCTTAATTAAATGATTTGAAATGGGGAAGAGACACCTTTAGTCTAGATCTTTTGATGTCTGATCTTTGCCTGCTTGTTCTAGCTAGCTGGCAAGTCATCCCTTCACTGGCACTGGAGTTTGCTTCTCTGCGATTCCAATGAATAATGAAGATAACTCAGAGGCCCAGCTCTGTGGACTGAACAACTACTGGATTCCTGAGCCTCCCGTTGAAAGACATCCATGGTTGGACTAGCTAGACCACAGCCTGCAAGTCAGTCTAATAAACCCCCTTTCTAAATATATTCAGATTCACTATGTAGGCTCAGCTCCTCTAGAGAACCCTGACCAATACATAAAACAAAAGTCTTTTTAAAAAAATAACAAAAAGGAAGAAATGATTAGGGCTGGGAATGAAGCTCAGTAGTGGAGCATTTGCCTTGCATGCACAAGGCCTGGGCCCACTCACAAAACTAGAAACAGCAACAGTATTACTAAGAACTAAGTGATGTGCTTTCCCCACTCCCAAGCTCACGCTGAAGTTCAGCCTTCTGGAGATGGCCTTCACCGAGGTGATGAGGTTACAGTGAGGATGTGTGGTGGGCCCAAGTCCAGTCATGACTAAGTTCTTTTAGGAAGGGATGAGAATGGGAGCACACACATGGAGGCATGACAAAGCGGGGAGAGAGCAAGAGGAGCCATCTGCAAACAGACAAGGAGGCCTCAAACACAAAGTTGCTGACACTTGGATCTGCATCTTCAGAACCTGAGATGTTTCTGTTGTTTAACTCACCCAGTGTCTGGAATTGTGTTATGGCTCCCTAGGCAAACTAACAAAGGGTGTAAATGTTGAAACTGTCATTAGAACAAATAAATAAATAAACAAATAAATAAATAAATAAAAGGAAAAGCTAAGCACTCTTTTATTTTCCCCAGAAATAATATATGCAATGAAATGTATTATGAAAAAAATTTACTTTTACTTTTCAAATAACTCATTGAATGTAATAGTAACAATTTGCAGGAGACCAAAAAAAAAACCTATAGTAGTTAAAACATCCAATTAAAGTATAACCAGTACTTTTATGTTAATTAAATAGCAGAGACAGTAATGTATAAAAACTGCTGTGATATGACTCAGTGGGTAAAGGCACTATATACGCAAGGCTGATAATCAGAGTTCAGCCCCAGAGCCCAGGGGAAAAGCTGGCAGCAAAGGAATGCATCTATAATCCTAGCACTCCATGGAGATGGGAGGAAGAGTGGGAAAAACATCTAGAAGTTTGTGGGCCAGCCATCCTGCAGTACACAGCACAGCAATACAAATAGAGACCCTTCCTCAACAAGGTGACAGCAGCAACCCAAAGATTGTCCTATGGCCTCCATAGGCACACTATAGAGCATGTTCGCCACCGAAACAAACAGCCAAATAAGTGTTTGGGGGCAGGAGAGATGGCTCTTCCATAGCACGGGGATTCCATTCCCAGCACTCACAAGGTGTCTCACAACCATCTGTAACTTCATTTCTAAGGGACCTAACCCCCCCCCTTTCTAACCTCTGAGGACATCAGGCTCACGTATGGTACACCTACATGCATGCTGGAGAGACATGAAAGCACATTAAATAAATTTATTGAAAAGAGCAAAACTATCTCTGAAGATACACAACTGCTAACTATGAAAATACTGCAAACTGCACTGTAGCAAACTTAGAATCTCCATCTTATACATCCCAGGATCTCGAAAACTCAAACACTGAAAGAGTGGGAGGGGACAATGACAGCTCAAGGACACTCATCCTTCCACTCTATCAAGTTTCCCATTGGACATAATGGAACGAACCTACGTGAAAATCCTCAAACCTAAAAGAAACCTTCAAACTGTAAGCAGGTTGAGAAAACTGACAAAAATGAAATTAGATAGGAACTAAACAGTAAGAAGGAATAATTAGACACCCGCATGCCAGAAAAAGGAAAAACCGTTCTCCTACTTGTTCCCCTTTCCTTTGCCCTAAGAATGTTCCGGAACTCTCCTCACCGGTGTTGTCTGGAGATGAGGAAGAATGAAGCATCAGTTTTAGGACCTGCCAACCTGTCACCCAGACATCCCCTTGTGCGGTCCTAAAGGAAGACTGGCTAGTTCCTCTTACACACAGGCAGGCAAGGCCTTCTCTCCAGCCATCCTGGATCCTGACCTATTCTCTCAAACTAAAAACTAGAAAACGGGATCCATATATTAATGCCAAAGGTTTGGTTCTTGTTTAATAGAAAAAAAAAAAAGTCTTCAAGGCAAACAGGGATCCTTTGGTGCTGTCCCAGGAGAGAACTAATGAACCTGCTTCAGCCCGACGCAGTGCCCACGTTCCCATACCTGACATAATGACCTCCCAGACGGCATAATTACAGATCCATCCCAAACTCCTTTTGCTTGTCACTAGAACAGGAAGGACCGGAAGGGCTGACACATCCAGCTTCCTGCGCCGAAGTCACCAGCGTACTCAACACTGGCCGGCAGGGTGTGTTACTACATAGCCCTTAGATTTTTAAGAAATGTTTATAAATTTCAATATACCTATTTGAAATAATTTTGGATTAGCAGCATTTGAAACACTCTGTGCTAAAAAGCTGTGTCTGTTTCAATGCAGGCTTCTTTATCTACCCAAGTATTAGTACTAACCTGCAGTATTGGAGAACTAACTTTATTTTAACATAAGTGACACCTTGTGGTGTTAAATGGTATAACTTTTCCCATTCCATTCAGTACAAAATACACCTATAGGTTTCAAGAAACAGGAAATGCATCACTGAAAAGCAAAGCAAACCTTACATTGACCAGGAAATCTGATTGTACTCTACAACTAGAATAAACCAGAATACAGTCCCAAAGCAACATCCTATCAGTTAGGCAGACCAACCTGGGAGGTGGAAATTGGGAGGTAGAAATTGGAGTATTAATGGCCTTTCTTTCTCATTAATCTAAACTCCAGAACTTACTGGAATTCCCACCCTTTTCTCCCAACTCCTGGGAAAGGCGATATAAATTAAGAGGAAACTGAGATGGAACAGGTCTCATTAGTGCCACTCAAAAGTATTGTGTGAGAAAGCCCGGCCCGAGACACACATAGAAACTCAGCACACACATTTGGAAACTTGGAAGAGTAATTTGACAGTATAATTTTATGTTTATTGAATCTAATAAAAACAGGGGCGGTATTTTACATGCTTTTTTCCACTTTATTTTTCTAGTAATTGATTTTTATTGAATTTTATAGAAGTATTCATCCATGACAGAGTGAAAATTTTAAAAGAAAAGCTCTTCAGCAGTTTGGGAACAGAGAGACCACACAATATTGTTGTCAGTTTCACTGTGGTGTGACTTATACTCCAATTCTAAGAGAATACTCTGTTCGGTCTGCACACAAGTGCCGAGTCCTGAGACGGCTATCAACCACGGAACATTCCCTCCTCCAAGCGCCCACGGCCCTTCATAGTCAGCCAGGCTCTCCCACTCCTGACCAGTCTCCAACACCCTGGCAGGCTGCCACCACGCTGACCTTGTCCTTTCTAGGACCGCACAGGAGCTGAGGCCGCATGGCAACTGGCATTGCGTGTGTGTCCTCTTCAACACAGATAAGTTGGAGATTCTCAGCCTGTGCTTTCACAGGGGTCACCTAAGACCATCTGCATATTAGACATTTACATTACAACTCATAACAGCAATAAATTTACAGTTATGAAGTAGAAACCAAAATAATTTTATGGTTGGGGGTCACCACAACATGGGGAACTGTATTACAGGGTCACGGCATCAGCACAGTTGAGAACAGCTAGACCAGACCAAGCAATCCTTCTATGACAAATCCATTTCCCATCAACAACTTCTCTCAATAATACTCATCTAGGTTTTAGCTACCACGAATAATTTTACTTTTACTTATTTAAGAGGGCTAGTTTTGAGGCAGTCTAACCACATAGGCCAGGCTGGCCTGGAACTGCAGATCTTCGTGCTGCTGCCTCCCTCGCGCTAGGACTACGAGCATCACTGTGCTGAGTGCATTTTCTGACATATAAACATCGTACACACTATGGGGTACCACATGCCATTTTGGTACATGTATACACTGCACTGTTCAAATCAGGGTAAGCGCACCTATTTTCTTTGTGGTATGTGCGTGCACACGCATGGGTGGAGGTCAAAACAACTTTCAGGAGTTGGCTCTCCCCTCAGATCACTGGACTTGCACTGCGAGGGCTTTCACCAACTCACTGGCCCTCAGGCACTTTCGCTCTATTGAAAGTATTCAAAGATTTCCCCCAGGTCTTGTGAAATGCACACTAGTTATCACGACCTAGTCACCTTACACACAGTTACCTTCTCCTCCCTCACAACAGCTGAAGAGATGTGCACCACTGAGAGCAACACCTGAGCCTTGGATCTAAGAATGAAGGTGCAGCACAGGTGCTGAGGGACAGTGACAGGGGTCGCCCCAACAGGAGGTATCACAGACTTAGAGTCGGGGCAGGCTTTGAAAAACTCCCGACAGGAAGGCACGACCCCTGGTGGTAAATGGCAACGGTGAATGGAGCTGCAGGGAGGGCTGGCAGCTACAGCAGGACACAGTGCTATACAGTCAAGGGTACCGGCCTTGCCAACAAGCTTACCGGACAGCACCAGGTTCTGCCTACAAGCCCCCTGGATCCTCAGAGCTTTGTGTGGCTTTAGGTACATGTTGTTCACTTAAAACATACAAAAATATAAAACAACAAACTCTGGCTACAACTGTGTGTGGCTTTAGGTACATGTTGTTCACTTAAAACATACAAAAATATAAAACAACAAACTCTGGCTACAACTGTTAGAACTTTAACTAGGTACCCATCATCAACTCTCTAAAAGGAGAAACCAGGATGACCCAAGTGGAGACAGAATTTTCTCTCTAAACTGTTTACGGTACTAAAGGGGAGTATACACTATAGGTGCTTCTGTAACCCTTACTAAGCTTTTTTTTCTCCTTATGTTTCTATTAAAACTTCTTCCACACAGGACAATAATCTCTTAATATAAAAAGCCAATGAAGAATCTCATGAACACTTCAGGTCACTTCTCTGGGTTGAGACAAATGGGCACCGCTCCTCCACCTTGAAGTGCCGGCCGCCATTGTGCTCCGTTTGCATTTGTGACACAGGAAAGAAAAATGGGGAGGCAGGGAGGGAGCCCTCCTGAAATTTTATTCTAATAAATAAAAAGGAATGCACTTAAGAAGCAAATTATAAGTCCTACGGCAATGCATGAAGCAAATAAAGCAAAAGGACAGCCTGCAGAAGGGCACAGAGGAGACAGTTCGGGAGGGTCAGGCTCAGGGGAAGGTCAGGCGAGCCAGGTCGGGGGGGAGGGGCGAGACACTGACACAATACTAAAGGCTTCAGCGTTTACTCTGAGAATTTTTCGTTTTGTTTTGTTTTTTGTTTTGTTTTGTTTTTGATTTTTCTTCAAGACAGGGTTTCTCTGTAGCTTTGGAGCCTGTCCTGGAACTAGCTCTTGTAGACCAGACTGGCCTCAACTCACAGAGATCCGCCTGCCTCTGCCTCCTGAGTTAAAGGTAGACACTTTCTCTGAGATTTTTAAAACCACTGAGCAATGAGTGTTTTTCAAAAAAGAATTAAAATCTAATCTATTTAGCAGGGCCCTTCTGGCTGCTATGTTCTAAACATGGGGACTTACATAGTATAAGGACTTCCAATTCCTGTCATGAAACTACCTTGTACACGGCTACAGAAAGCTGCTATTTTTAAAGCCACAGGCAGGTGCACACACATAGGACATATACAGCAGGACTCAGAGGGCACCATCCTCAAGAGAAGAACAAACTATGACTCTCCCTTCACACCGGTCAGCTTCCCCTGGGAAGCACAGACCCAGAGAAGCCAGGACGGTGACTCAGGCTACAAAGACTGAAATGCAGTCACAAGAGTGGCTGGACCTTGAAGGGCAAATCAGACAGGATGGAACCACCCAAAAGGAACACAAAAGCTGTCTGCACACCCCTTCAAGGAGCTGGCACATTTTCAAGGGACAAGATTGTAAGAAACCAGGCAGAAAATGTAACTGGGAGGGTAAATACATAAGGAGAGGCTCCAGTACCCTGCTGGGCTCTTCAAATCATGGCCGAGCCACACAGACAGGATGGCACTAGAGGTACGAGAGGCAGGTGGACGGAAAAGTGCACAAAGCCTGGAGTGATGCGGTTCAGAGCGTCGGCTGGCACTGAAGGCAGTGTGGGACAGGAGATCTGTCAAAAGAAATTACAAGCTTCTTGGGTTGGAATTTTCTCAGATTCACCAAAGGTTTTACTCTAAATACCCAAAATTATCAAAACTTGAGATGGGGACAGAGGGACAAATGGCGGAAACTAAATGGTGAGGAGATGGAAGGAAGGAAAAGAACAAATGTAGACACAAATCCATGATGGATTTCAATTCTAGAGTCACCAGGTAGAAATCTTAAAATTAAATATGGTCACAAATCACAACAGAAAGATGGACAAATAGATAATACAATAAAGACAGATAATCAAAGGATATTCAGAACTGAAAAATACAGGATCTGAAGTAAAAGCCCTCTGAGTGATTTTAACACCAGACTAAGAACTGGAGGCAGAGTACAGCAAACACATGAAAATTAAAGATCAGAGACAAGGACAGGAAACAGTTGTTCTTGCCTTGTGTGCTATGCCGTCAAAACACCTAGCAGCTCTAATTAGAGGCAAAAGCAAGGACAAGAAATCAAAATACAAAAATATCTGAAGAAGTTGTTCCAAACTGGGAAATACTTGAAGTCACATATTTAAACAAAAAAAAAAAAAAACACTTTAGGAAAGGGAGGAAAGATAATATCGCACCAAGTGTAACAGCCAAATGGCTGAAAACAATGAGAAACTAGTCGTTAAAGCATTCAAAAATTAAACACATTAAGACAGGGGTCTCTGAATCTCTATAAAGAGCAGATAATAAATATTCTAGTCTTTAATAGCCACGCTATCACTGATGTAACACCCATCTCTACTGCAGCAAGAAACAGCCATAGAAAATGCATAAATAATCAGACATGGCTATGTCTGAGTAAGAGTTACTCAGAGGGGCAGGCCTCACCTAACAATGACAGCACACTTCAGAAGCTATTATGTCAATACTAGGAGATAATAGATAATGGAAAGAATTATCTAAAGAGTTAGATTACTCAAAATGGGAACATATAATTCCAGACCTACTGAAACATCACATATCTAATTTAATGACAGCAGTGTTCACATTGATATGAGAAGAATAACTTCACTGTTAGTTGCTGGGGACTTGGTATAACCCACCTGGATGCTAACTCAGCAAAATAATTTAATATTCAATAAACTTTGACTTAAAATTCTACCTCTAAAAAATTTTCCTATAGCCAGGCATGGTAGCACAACCTTTTATCCCAGCATGTGGCAGGTAGAAGCAGATAAACTCTGTGAATTCGAGGTCAGCCTGGTCTACAAAGCAAGCTCTAGGAGAGCCAGGATTGTTAACACAGAGAAACCCTGTCTCAGACAAAAACAGAAACAAAACAAAAAATTTCCAATAAGCAGATAAACTCGCACAAGTGTGTATGCAAAAGTGTATACTGCAGAACCGCTTATCCTTGGCAAAAGTGAAATCAATCAAATGGAGTAATTAACTTCAAGGAACACAGTACTGTGGCTAACAACACTGAACTAGTTTCTAAGGTAAGATGGAAAGATCTCCAGAATATATTGTGAAAAGGGAAGACACAGAAAGAACGCTGTGTCTGTCTGCATAAGACACTTTGATTTTTTTTTCTTCTGAAAAAATAGGTATGAAGTTTTCATTGTGGTTAACTATGGTTGTATGTGAATGGAAGTTTTACACCACGTGTTTATAACATACACTTAACTCAGTCCCAGTGTTTTCTGTAACTTTCCACTGTGTTTTGCTCTCATATTTAGAGAGACAAAGTCAAGATGAAGTATATGTGGATGGCATTATTCCCACATAACCGATAAAGAAACCAGATAGGCCAGGGGTAGACGTGCACGCCTTTAATCCCAGCACTCAGGAGGCAGAGGCCGGTGGATCTGTGAGTTCAAGACAGCTTGGTCTACAAGAGCTAGTTCCAGGACAGGCTCCAAAGCTACAATGAGAAACTTGTCTTGAAAAGCCAAAAAAACAAAAGAGGCAGAAAAAACAAACTATGGAAGAAGCTGACCTCACTAAGCCTTCATTAGTACACCATCATAGAACTGGGATTGGTGAAGCACAGAATTAAACAAAACATTTTCAAATCCAATCCTATAAAGAACTGTGGAGGGCCGGACCACATTCTCCATTGCTTCTAGGAACAAAGGTAGAGATTGACCTCTGTGACCCCAAGGTGTGGCGGCACACGCCTTTAGTCCTGATGCCTGGGCGGCAGAGGCAGATTGACCTCTGTGACCTCAAGGCATGGTAGTAACGCCTTTGGTCCCAATGCCTGGGAGGCAGAGACAAGCAGATCTCTGTGAGTTCAAGGTGATGTAGCACACGCCTTTAATCCCAGCGCACGTGCTTTGTAACTCTCTACCGCTGCGTCCCTGCCTACTCCCGAGGCATCATCTGGGATAATGGGCAGTGGACCGATTCAAGAGTGACACGTCAGAAGCGAGGACTGTTTCCTTTATAAGGGCTGGGTTCCCCTCATTCTGGGTCTCCGCTTTGGAAGCTGATGCTCTCCCTCTCAAGAGGCATTAAAGCTTTACTGCAGAAGTATCCTAAGTGCCCTGCGTCGTTCTTGCTGGCGAGACGGTAGCGCGGGACAAAGAACCACGTAGGAAGTACAAACTCTGTAATTAAGAGTGTTACATGACTTCCTTGCTAACCACATTCTACCATAAGAAAAAAACATTGCTTTTTTTTTTCTTTTAAACTCTAAATTTAACATAAAGAAAACTGATTGCTGGAACCATAGTAAACACTGATTGTAATTATTCTCAACGGCAGTCTGAGATGTCTGTGATATACTCCTGCATAAGTCAAAATACATTTTATTTTCACTGATAGTACTTGGGCTGTATTTGGTTAACATTAGCTCATGTAGATTCATCAGCTCAAAATTAATTAGTATTACAGAATAGTGTATTCCATCCAAACAATTCATCTTTGTTGGCTCACATGCCTTACTGCTACTGGCATGCCACCATGATAATGGGCATGGTGCCACAGTAGCAGATGGGCATAAACACAGACCTGCCAAGCAGTCAGTTGGTGCATCAAGTCTGAGTATCAGTACTCACTCTTCCTCCAAGAAATTCATGAACTACATGAGAGTAAATGTAAGTTTTCTACAACTGTGTTAGTAAGATATGCCAACTCAAAGCCAGATTAATTTAAAAACTCTTTTTTTAAAACAAAAATGTTTCCAAGGCCACTGAAGGTAAGTTTCCCATCTGATGTGTTGGATCAGCCTTCTGTGTAGGGAACTGGAGGGACGAATACGCAATCTCTACTGAGATAAACTCGACCCTGAAGCCCTTGAAAAAATAAGTTCACGTGGGGATACTTTCAAGCTGGACAAGTTCTATGGAGTTGCATCACGTGTGTTCTTACAATACTGAATTCTACCCTTGGGAGAGTTGGCTCTAAGATCTGGAGCAGAAATGGACAACACAAAACTGGGAGTGGTATGGGCATAACTACTATCAACTACTTACAGCTATCAGTAAATACTAGCAGTTTGTTAAATGAGTTAACAGTCTATATCAGTTCATTAGATCTTTTAATCCTCAAAATTATTCAATGGAGTGCTACCTCATCCCTATTTCATACCCAGGGAATCCAGGGGCCAAGAGTGGTAAGCAGCCTGCCAGGTACATTAACCACGCTGTCACCAACCAGCTTTCACACAGCAGACCAGCTGCAGAGTGGGCTTGCCTGAGGAACAGGCCTTCCTGATTCAAAAGCTCACCAGAAGCCATGTACCTGTTGTGCTCTTTCTCTTACAGAAGAAGGTTTGGCCTCTATACTAAATCTTAAACACAATGCATTAATTGTGTGTGTAGAATCAACCTCCACAGCTTCTCCAAACTGAATTCTCTGTTCTTGGTCTTCCAAGTGAGCACCAATCCTCTTCCCTAATGTTGGCTTCACTAAGAGTCCACAGTGGCCTTTTCACATACCACACGCTGGTCACTCAGTGGTGTCCAGCATCACTTCAAATGGTAACTAGCAACTGTCTATCACCAGCCTGGGTACTGGATTACATCTACCAAGCTGACTGCCTAAAGAGTGCTCATCTATCAGCTGAAACTCATGAGATCCAAAACAGAACTCAACGCCTTGCTTCCTCACTGCAGGCTTGCTCAAACATCGTATCACATTATGCTGGTCCAATTCAGTACCCAACATCTCTAAAATAAATATCATTAAATTAATCACTCCTCTACTTAGAATTCTTTGCCAGCTCCTTACTGTGCAAACTTTCATGACAAGGTCCAACACTCAGCACACAATGCCAAAGGATCAGTGATACAGGCGCTGGCTACCTCATCCTTCTCACCAGTCCTTCGTTCCTCCCAGCTCTGTGCTCTGCTCAAGCTGAACTTTTTCATGTTCCCCAACGAGCTCTAAATCACTGCCCATAAACGAGTAGGTGCTCCTTGGACGTTCTGTCATGAAAACACCTGTACTGTACCCCTACCCAGGGTGGTAACCGCTAGTCAGGGTCCTACAGTCTCATTCCAGTGGGAATGAGAAACTGAGTCTTCTATTTCAATTACAGTTAAATAATTCCATTTGGCTAGCAGCCATGATGAGCAGCACAGCTCTGAAGCTGTGTCTATTTGGTTCCCTCTGCCAGCTACTGACAGGTATATGAGGAAAGTCTTCGCAAGACCTCCCATCTAACAATCGTTAACTAACACTCATTCTTTCTTAGGTAATTCTGTTATCATTAATAAGGTCTCAATCCGTGTGTGTGTGTCTGTGTGTGTGTGTGTGTATTAAGAATATATAATAAGCATATATAGAGATATATAGATATTCTTATTTGTATGCCACAGTTGTTTACTGTGTCATGTGAGTGCTTGCGTGTGTCCACTATCTAAAAACCATATTTCTCAGAACCAAGTCCCATCCTGGAAGAGGAATCCAAGCCTCTAGGAGTTAACTGATCGTTTCTGGGCATCCGGGTGGAGCTTACTTTAGAGTTGGTGCCCATCTCCTAGGTGTCCTATGGAAGGGGCATTACTCCTACAGTTCTCATCTATTCGGTTGGTGCTCTTCCCTCTCCATCAGCAGGAACAGCTGCTGCCATCTTACATCCCTTGACATGACCTGTCTCTCCAGGCACTGCGGTTTTTTGCTCCCTGTCCTAGAACACACATTAACTACAACTTCTTATCTTCCTCAAGTCCACTATACCTAAAATGTTGGTCAAGATTACCCAAGTTCTCCACACCAACAAACTCAAACTCACCTCTCAGTGTTCACTTTCCTCAACCTGTCTTTATGCTCTGACCCCATGACCCCAAGAATGCCCAGCACTTCGTACGCCAGCTTTTTCTTTTCCTACCCATCTCTACCCAACCCCATGGCATGTCCCTTTTCTCTAGCCTCAGTTCTCCCTTACGTTCCAGATCCAGACTTACAGCTCCAACTGCCTATTTACTAACTCTGCTTCCATGCTCAACACGATATATCTCAATCTTAACATACAGAAGTCCCCAGTCCCTTAGAGCTGGGTTTTGTCTGTCTGCTTGCTCCTTCATTGTATTCAAGAGCAATTCTAAACTTCCACTGCGCAGACAAAAGAGCTCAAGTCCCATCCCTGCTCTATCTTTTTCTTACACATTTATTGTAGCTAAAGCACCAGCAATTCCATCAACATGTGGTCAATGGATCACCTTCTTGTGGGATATTACACATCTCTTTGCTGATCTCCCATCTCAGACCTATAAATGACAGCGAGTTTAGGAGCCTTTAAGGTCTTTTAAAAAGATAAACAGGAGCAGGGCAGTGGTGGCGCAGGACTTTAATCCCAGCACTTAGGAGGCAGAGACAGGTGGATCTCAGTGAGTTTGGGGCCAGCCTGGTCTACAAAGTGAGTTCCAGGGCATCCAGGACTGTTACATAGAAAAACCCTTTCTCAAAGACCCAAAAAATAAAAAATAAATAAATAAAGATAAACAGGGCCATCCCATTCCTTTCCTCAAACCCCTCAAAGGCATTCCTTCCATCTCAGGGTAAAAATCCAAGTCTTTACAAGGCCCTTTGAAAGCTGGCCTTCATCCTGTACCCCAACTTTTACCTCTTCTTATCTCATCTTCTACTAACTTTTTTACTGTTCCTTCTGTGCTTACCCCAGCCACACTGGCCTCTCACCTGATCTTCACGTGGGTGAGAAATTCTCCTGCCTGGATGCCTAAGCAATTGTTATGCCTTGTGAATAGCAGATACCCACCTGCTACTTCCTCAGCTCCTTCATGTGTGTGCTCCTGGACTTTCTCCTGGCTCTGCACTGGACACTCCAGCGACACCTCACTCTGAACTATCCTTCATTCCTTCTACTGCATTCTTTACCACAGATGATCTTGCGGTGACTTGCTGAGTGCACATCTTCTCTAGCTAGAAGAATAAACTCTAGGGCAGTAGCTTATTCACGGCTTCCTCCTCGGTATTAACAGCAGTGCCTGGAGCCAGAGATGGCTCAGAGAGTGAAGACATATGCCCCACGCCTGCCAATCTGAGTGCCATCCATGGAACCCATGAGTGAAAGAAGAGAACCAATTCCCAAAAGCTGTACACTGATTGCAACATGGAATGACAAAGAGAGGAAGAAAGGGAAGGAAGAATATGTTTAAAGAGCAATAGCTAGCATTCCTATGTACTGAATCAAAAAATTACTTGTAAAATTTATCAGTTATTGAAATATGTCCGATCTGCTCCAACACAGTCAGCAATGGTGCCTGGAGGTAGGCAAGAGGTTCAAGGAAATGGCAGATAAAAGAAATTGAGACAGAAAACATAGAAGAGATTCGGGAAGTCTGTTGGTAAATACCAACCAGCCCTAAGTTTATTTCAGAGCTTGCTTATACACAGATTAAAGGCAGAAGGCAGAACAAAGAGCAGTGCGGTCAGTAAAGCACCTCGCTGCACTGTCCTAGGGAGAAAGCACAAGCAGGCTCGTTATCTATCCTGGGAGTCCTGCTGGCAGCGTGCAGTTTCTTTGTCTAACTGGACGTGCCTCAGGACACCTTTACCAGCCTGATAGATAATGTGTTCTTTCCCACGGGCTTCATCAGAACTTTCTCACAGCTCTCCAGGAGACTGGAACAAGCAAGTTTGAACTCAAATGACTTATGAGTCAGAACAGACTCCAGATGGAAACTGAGTCACTTGTGGGCCACCACAACATACATCTGTCACACAACTGACACTGAACAGTTAGCCATTCTAAATACACACTCTGCTTAAAACTGTCCAGGGGATTTGCTTGCCATAATAAACTCCAAACCCTTACTCTGGAGCCCGGACAATCTGGCCCCACCTTGCACTCTGCTCCTTGACGCCATCCTGCCCTCAGGTTGAACCAATTTCTTCCCCCTTCTTCAAGATCATATTCTTAACCAACCCCAAGAACAAAGACGATGGCATCTGCCAAACCATGGCTTTGGAACCAGCCTCATTTACAGTCTCCCCCTTGCTTCGCCATGCCAACCCACTCTGCTGAAGGACCAGACACTGACCTTCTATCAGCAACACAAGCACTCAGCCATCAGCTAGCAGACATTTGCTACGAACTGAATGCTTGTGTGGATCTGTGAACTTGCTGCAGCTGATATGCTAAATGTCTTCCCTAAATACAACCAGCACTGTTCATAATATGAAATACAGGAAATCATTTCCTCTCTGATTACTCTACTTGGGGCTCTTCACTTTAAATTTTCCATTTGGACTGGGGACAATTTGTTTTTGTCAGCGGCTCATTTATATACACCAGCGCGATGCTGTCATATGATTTTACTACGACACATTTGTCATTCTGGGAGTGTAACTTTAGCGTAGGGTTTTTTAAAAAGAACATTCCAGAGAACCATCTGTCTGCTTTTTGTTGTTGCTAATGTTTAAGCGCATTCCTTCCGAGTAGCAAAAGATGCTCAAAGTTCCAAGTGTTCCTGAGACGACAGCATCTCACAGTTTATAATCCAACAGACAACACTATCTCACAGCCCATGATCTGACAAGCCAGAAATGTAAGGGTGTGAACTTTCAGAAGTGTTGGTGACCTTAAAGGGCCCTATTGATATAGGGGTGAACAGTTCCCTGGCTGAGCTCTAAGTCAGAGCTGATTCTCCACCAAGAACGAGCTGGGTGAAGCAGAACAAGAGCGGATACTTCAGAAAATAAGAGCTGCTTACAGGCATGTTTCATCAAATTTTTTTCCCTCATATTTAGTTCAGAATATACTTCAAGAATTAAATTATGTTAATAAGTGCCATTCAATAGCCACATCACACAGGAAAGGTGAGGATTCACCACAATTTAAAGGTAAGTCTATGCCCATATTACTGTCAGGAGACCAATGACTACAGTCTACAGCAGAAACACCGTGAGCTAGGAGTACAACTCACGGCAGACCACAAGACCCTGGGTCAAATCACAGTACCAAGACAAACACAAAGGAATATATATATAGAATAATCCCAAGTTTGTAATAAAATGTGCCTTTGAAAAGTATGAGAGACTTCAAGATTTTGATTGACATGACAATTCCAAGTTAAGTAAACCTAACACACCCAAGACAAAAGCAATGTCATGAAGAGGAGGGCTATTCTGAAACAATACACAATTCACTTCAGGTGATACTGTAGCAAGACCAGACCACAGCAGGAGTTACATTACCTATTATCCTCTCCTTTTAGGGTGCAGGGGATCAAACCATGGGTGCAATATCCCCAGCCACTCTGTCTGTCTCCTCTCTCTCCCTCTGTGTGTGTGTGTGTGTGTGTGTGTGTGTGTGTGTTTGCATATATGTGCAATTGCCCAAATTAGTCAAAGGGATGTCAAATAGCTGAAGGTGGAGTTGCAGACAGTTATGAACGGCCATATGGGTACTGGGCACTGAACTGCAGTACCCTGTAAGAGCAGCAAGCGCTCCCAGCTCTCCCCAAGCCTGCACTTCTGAACAGCACACGTTAAGTAGACAGTAGGTGTTAGTTTAATCTGAATCCCCCAACAGAGTAAAAGGATCCGAAAGTGCCTGTCAGGCAAAATTAAGAACCAAAAAAGATACCTTCCTGATCCACTTCACATAAATTATGCCATTTAATATTACAATGTGTACAGTCCCTAGGTCAGTGTTTCTCAACATGTGGGTCGCAATCCCTCTGGAGGTCAAATGACCCTTTCACAAGGGTCACATCAGAGATCCTGCATATCAAATATTTACATTATGATTCATAACAGTAGCAAAATTACAATTATAAATTTTGCAACAAAAATGATTTTATGGTTGGGGTCACCACACCATGAGGAACTGTATTAAAGGGTGGTTGAGAACTGCTCTAGGAAATGTGCAACAAATATGCACTGAGTTTCCAGAATCCTAAGCACACAGAATTACTGAATAATGAAAAACACATCCATTAGAAATACCAAAGTAAGAAGAAAGACTAAGCTCTTACTACTGGAACTATAAAAAAAAGCATTTAATAAAAAATAAAAACATGATATATACAGATCACAATAAAACTATGAATGGAAATTGAAACAACTGCATGAACACATTTACGGACTCATATTATGATACAGTGACGCCTTTTAAGTTATGTCAAAATCATATTTTACTATTAGAGAAGTACTGACACCTAGAACTGGCTTATTTTGAAAAACATTTGTAAGGACCTCCTCCAAATAGACATCTCATTTGGTGCACATCTACTGCCTTCTAGAAAGACAGGGAAAGTGGCAGATTTACAGCTGGACCTGTGACAACTTCACACAAACCAGGCATGTGTGACTCCACTCAGCAGCAGTCGTCTCTAAACCTCTGCGGATCTAAAGTCCTCCAATCCAATGTCAGCAGACGGTTTAGACCGTCACCTTCCAGTGCAGCTCAGCAGGAGATGGACTGCCAAATTCCTGGTTGTTAATCTTTACTAAATGCAAGGGCCTCTGCAGCCTTCCTTCTAGTCACTCTCGCTCTGCACTCTTTGCTGATTCTTCAATCAGACGTACATGGGTTCCAGCCGCACGGCCCATTGTCTGGCAAACCCTCCCTGGGTGGTTCAACCAGCCCCATGCTTTCCTATCGGCAGCGCAGAACTTGAGGTCCAATACACTCTCATCTGAACAGGGACCCTTTCCTACAGCTCTCCTGGTTTCTACATTCCTAGTCTACGTAACTCTCTCTTCCATCCACGTGGCAAAAGTCTCCTCAGCCCTGTGATCCCACATGACCACTATAGCGAGGCTCTCACCAACCTTCCTTACGTTAGTTTAGATTCCAGTTTAGAAATAACCTGGGCATGGTGGCTCATGCTTGTGATCTCGCACTAAGGGGGTTGAGGAAAAAGGGTGCTTTGAGCTTGAGGCTAATCCTACTTCAAAATTAATAAATAAATAGACAGACAGACAGACAGACAGACAGATAAAAATGAAGAGGAGGAAGGGACAGGGGAGGGAAAGAAGGAAGAGGGAGGAGAGAGGAGAGAAAAGGAGGAAGGGAAGATAAAAGCTTTCTTTCAAATACACCGTCTCACAGAAAGCTCCCAGATCCCGGGCTGTGGTGGCACACGCCTTTAAGCCCAGCACTCCAGAGGCAGAAGCAAGGGGATCTCTGTGAGTTTGAGGCCAGTCTGGTCTACAGAGTGAGTTCCAGGACAGCCAGGGCTACACAGAGAAATCCTGTCTTGAAAGACAAAAAGAAAGAAAGAAAGAAAGAAAGAAAGAAAGAAAGAAAGAAAGAAAGAAAGAAAGAAAGAAAGAAAGAAAGACAGAAGGAAAGAAGGAAGGAAGGAAGGAAGGAAGGG
Organism: Myodes glareolus; assembly: GCF_982192425.1. NCBI lineage: Eukaryota > Metazoa > Chordata > Mammalia > Rodentia > Cricetidae > Myodes > Myodes glareolus. Next base: position 21,626,963 of record NC_142040.1, on the reverse strand, counting down.
CACAAAGAAAGAAAAAAAGAAAGGAAAAAAGAAAAAAGAAAGAACAGGAAAAAAAATTCCAAGAACAGGCAAGGATTAATCACACCCTTTCTAGAAACAAGGAAACTGAAATTTGAGGAAATCAGCCAAGTTGAACAAGAAACACTATTACTGAAAAGCATTTCCTTAAACCTAGTGTCCGGTCTGTGATGCTCTAAGGGGAGGAGACTCGGGAACCTTGTGCTCTGGCATTACCAGCATCACACATTTACAATCGTGCTCCTTCTACTGAACTGACAGGAAAGAGAGGAGCTGGATGACAACCAAACTAGTTAGCTAAAAGGAGTCAGCTCTAGTATCCTGTGGTAGTCTGAAAGAGAATGCCCCCACAGGCTCATACGTTCAAATGCTTGGTCCCAGTTAGTAAAACTGTTTGGGAAAGATTAGCGGATGTGGCCTTGTTGGAGAAGGGGTGACCTTGTTGGAGGAGATGGGCTTCTGGGAGTGGGCTGGGAGATTTCAAAAGCCCACAGCAGGCCCAGCCTTGCTCCTGCTGCCTGCTGCCTGTGGATCGGGATGTAAAGCTCTCAGCTACACTCCCGACCATGTCTGTCTATACCATGATTGTGGACTAACCCTCTGAAACTGAATGCAAACCCCCAGTTAAATGTTTCCTTTTACAAGAGCTGCCATGGTCACGGTGTCTCCATACACCAATGAAACAGTGTGCCAATAAGAGTTCTCAATGAACTACTTCAGCGGGTAAGAAAGTTAGAAGCGAGGAGCCAAAGGCTCTGAACAAAAGAAATGAGGAGCCAGAACTACTAATTTACCCTGGTATGATCAGTATGTAATGTACACACATGTGGAAATGCTACAATGAATATCATAAATACATACAATTGCTACATGATAATAAAAATTTTTAAATGCCTTAAATTTAGTGAGATACATAAAAGATACTTAAAAATTCAGAAGAAAATCAGAAAATTGACTAGTCTTACCTGAGTCACCTAGCAATTACTTTGCAATTAACTGCCTAAGCCAGAAAGAAATGTGAAATTCTTTCTTTACACACACACCCAAATGAACTACGATAAAGGAAGGTTCTCTCTTTTTTTAAGACAAAAAAAAACTTAAAAGAAAGCTAAAAGCAATCAAAGTATAGACTATTGCAAAGAAAGGAGGAAATAAGTTAGTTCTTTACATTTAAAAGTGAAGAAATGAAAAACCTCAAGGCCAATGAACTAACACACTAGCATAACTAACTGAACAATTGTGCCGAGGACCTGCTTTCCTAAAACTACAATCCTCCAATTCTGCTTTTGTTTGAAGAGTGAGATGGGTTAAGAAAAATACAAATAAAATTCTGAATACAAAAGTTGCCTGTTAACTGAGTTGAAGGAGATGAGATATCTTTGAAACAGTCTATGAAAGACTAAAGAACACGGAGTCCCACGACACAGGACACGAGGGCACGTTGCAGTGGACACAGGGAGAAGACGCACACCTAGTCACAGCCACAGCAGTGAAGGAGGATTCAGAAGACTGCCGCCTAAGACTAGGCACAGTTCAGCAGCGTGAGCACCTGAGTGTTTCCCAGCATCCAGAACAGATGGCGCATAACCATGTTGAACGCCAATCCCAGGGGACCGATGCCCTCTTCTGCCTCCTTCATCACCTACACTTAAATGTACATACTCACAAAGACATACAAACACATACTCACAGACATGTAAATAAAAACAAAATGAGTCTTTAAAATATAAGATTCACATCTGAGTACTGAAGACTTGATGAAAAAGCTCTCTGTGTGGTCTCACGGCATCTTCCTTCCCACAAACAGATTTGGGGGGGATAGATAAAAAATGTAATGATATAGACAAGATACCAGAAAAGTCCTGCACCGGGAAAGTTAGGGAGATGATGGTGTCCTGTATCTCTAGTCCTAACAACTGGGAGGCATATTACCTATGGCAATGCTCTACAAGGGCCGTATACCCAAACCTGAAGATAAAGAAACACCAGTGAATCCCTGTTGATTGGTATGCTATAAAATAATTAACTGTCAAGGAGTCATGTGAGACGAAGAAAAGGAGACTAAAGGGATATGATCACTACATGGAATGCTGGATGATACTAGACTAGATCCCATCCTGATGAAAACCATCCTAAGAGAAAGAAAAAGGCACTACTGAAACAAAGGGCAAGCCGGACTGTAGACTGTTCTGTATCAATATCAAACTTCTCAGTCGTGTTTGTAATTACGATTGCATAAGGGACTGCTTTTATTACCAAAAACACACACTAAAGTTTTAAGGGTAAAGGGTGTGATTTAAACAACTCAATACCATGGTTCAGAAGATAACAATTCATTTGCATGTGTGGGTGCGTGTGCATGTGTGTATACGTGTGTGCATGTGTGTATACGTGTGTGCATGTGATGGGGAAGGGAGGAGTATGCAGCACAGCAACTTTTGTTTTAATTGATGATTCTGGACTAGTGAGACAGTTCAGTGGCTAAGAACACATGCTGAGCTTGCGGAAGACCCAAGTTTGATTTTCAGCACATTACGTAGCTCCCAACAACCTGTTCCAAAGATCTAATGCCTTCTTTTAGCCTCCATGGGTACTACACAAACCCACACACTGAGACATATAGCTAAATAGTAAAAAATTAAAAATTAGCCGGGCGGTGGTTACTCACGCCTTTAATCCCAGCACTTGGGAGGCAGAGGCAGGTGGATCTCTATGAGTTAGAGGCCAGCATGGTCGACAGAGGGAATTCCAGGACAACTAGGGCTATTACAGGTATTACACAGAGAAACCCTGCCTCGAAAAAACAAAAACAAAAAAATTAAAAATTATACTTGGTGACGCTACATAAAGAGCGGTAGTCCTTACAAATGCTGAAGAAAAAGACCTAACATGATTTTAGAGTTAAAAACAAAAAGACAAGAAGCAATTTCAGAGTGATCTAATGAAAAACTGAGCCAAAGGGTGTGGTGGTCGCACCTGTAAATCCAAGCACTCAAGAGTCTAAGGCAGAGGATTACAAGTTTGAGGCCAGCCTGAGCTACATAGTGAAATCTTGTCTCAAAAGACAATTTTCTTTTAAAGGAGAACTCAGGAGTGACTAAGTGGTCGGTTGTAAAACAGGAGTCTGTTGTTTCTGGTAACTAACTCCACTAGACTGCACTTAGCAGTCAAAGTGCCTCAAGATCTGACAGTTTCAAAGTCACATCGTGTCTAAGACTACTTTTCAAAGTTTTCAACTTCTGGTAAACTATATGACTTCCCTAATAAAAAACAGCATGGATTTCAAGTAGTGAACAGCATACCCAAACATATTAGAGAAGAAACTGAGGTTGGAATGTCAGGTTTCAAATTCAGACAGCTGTGCACCCTTGGGCAAATGAACCACTGGACTACAAGTTCCTCACCCTTCAAGTGGAACAGGAGAAGTACCTGGTAACGGTCCACTAAGGGCTGCGGGCTGGGGATGCAGCCAGTTCTAGGCAAGACCCCAGCAGACACACACTGACCGTGGTGACTATGTGTGCCCAAGTGCAAAGCACTTGGCGTTAACACTTTTGAGTTCAACTCTAACATCAACTACACTGTAAAGCCCTATGTTCTTTCCAGGTCAGGCCCAAACTTTATATAATCTAAAAAGAAAGAGAAAATAAAAACTGAGATGCTCTCAAATCAGAAAAGTTGATTTCCTGTATACAAGTCACATGCAAATTCAACAACCAAAACATTTTGTTAAGAAAAATCTGGAGTTAGAATAAGTTCCTCGTTTGGCTCAGTCAGTCACCTAAAGGCACACAATGACAGATGAGATCCACTATTTTTTAAACTTTCCTATCCTGGAAATAATGAGCACGAAGATAAATAATACGCTATACACAAGATTTCTGTCAATAGAGTCAAAACGTAATCTCAATTTCAGCTATTAGCACTTTATAGTCTACCCAACTGTTTCAAATTTTGAATTATAAAATTGGTATTGACAGTTCACACCCATAATTTCAGCATGGGTGAGGAAGAGGCAGTTTCTGTTTGAGGCCAGCCTAAGCTAACAGAACAAGACTGCCTTTAAGCACCTTCCCCCAAATTCTTAAATTACACCCTCCTAACCCCTGCAAAATTCTCAGCCCAGTTACTCTGCCTTAAGTTGGCACAATCTAGTGATGGTCTATTATGCTTTACCACTTTGTATAACAATAAAGAGATCAAAAATAAGACAAATGTGGACTGGCATGGTGCTGCATACACTGGGAAGGCAGAGGCAAGTGGGTTTCTCTGATTTCCAGGCCAGCGGGCTCTACATAGTGAAACTTTGTCAGAAAAAAAAAAAGACTATTAAACAAAGGGAGACAAAGTTGTCATAAGTCTGTACATTTATACACAGTCCAATTCCGCCCCTCTCCCAAAATCGTAAAAATTAAACTAAAAATCAAACCGCTAAGGATGTTTTCAATTCTAGGTGGTATCTGACATGAACCCTTACTAACTTTTTACAAAAATAAGTCTACACTGGTTATTATTTATTTTTAAATTCACACTATTTGTAAATAAATTAGGACTGATTCACAACAACATTCTATTTAAGCATTTTCTCAATGTTTTAGGGGGCGGGGCGGGGAGGTAGTACCCTTGGGCAAAGATCAAGTTAAGCCGCCAAAGGTGACAAAAACCAGTTTGTCATTCATTCAGAACCTCAAACCACCGCTTAATCCCTACAAGGCAGGGTCCAATAAGCAGCATTTCCACACCCAACCCCCTCTCTCCCCAAATACTCTCTTCACCTTAAAAGAGTGGCTTCCTTGAGGTCTGATCCCAGAGACCTTCAATTCACTAGAAGTTCAAATGAATTTGTCCTGTGCCCAGCCCAGATCAACGCAGTCAACGGTTTGGGAAGTGGGACCTGAGCTCACCAACTGGTTCTCTCTTCCTTCCCGACTAAAGTTTGAAAACCACCAGCGCCGCCTTTCACGCCCCAGATGTCCCCCTAAAAAGCCCTGCACCCCGAGGGGCCACCCCACCCACCCACGAGAGCAGCCGGACGTCCCCGCACCCTGATCCCAGGTCCTCACTTCTTCCAATCGCTGCTGAAAAGGCCGAAGGCGCCCGAGGGAGAGATGGTCGAGGTGGCCTCCTGCCCCAGCTCCGCCGCTTCCCCTCCTCCCGACTGCTCGTTGTAGGCGAAACTGTTGCTGGACATCGCGGCGGTAGCGGCGAGCGGCTGCAGCCGGGGTTCTCTCCGACGGGCTGGAGTCTCGAGGACACCGAACCAAACTAGTTCAAGCACCGAGGGGCGCGCGCCGGCGCTTCCGGGCTCGTCACCGCTCCGGCCGACCTGGCGGCCCACCCCCCTGCGCGTGCGCACTGCGCCTGTCGGGGCCGGCGCCTGCGGCTCCCGGTGCCCTGGATTCTCGCGCTCCGGGTATTAGGAGCGGCCGCCAGGAATCTGCACCCTGGATTTGAAGCCCGTGGATGAGTTTTGCTGGAGGAAATCTCTATGATCCTCCAGGGTTCTTTGCTTCACCCCTGCAGTCCACTGATCGCTCCCCGATTCTTCCAGATAAGTGCCTTGCATTCTCTAGATCAACTCCGCTTCAGCAGTCACGAGCTCTCTGCCCTCAAGCCTGGTTTCCGTTCCTCTCACAGCCAGCTTGGCCTGAGTGTAATTCCAGACTTGAAAGCTCCTCCTCCAGAGCGTGGCTTGCAGGCCCTGCACAGGGCCAGTCTTGCCCCGCAAGCGTTGGCTATGTAGTCCCAGTCTGAGGCTCCCACTTGAAGCTCCAGGCGTCCTGCCAGGAGCAGAGCCTCCACAGGCAGTGGGGATGGCCTGGCCTCTGGGCTCCGTCTGCTCCCACTTCCTGGCAAATAGCTTTCTAACACTCGGCCTAGACAGCCAGGTGGGAAAACTTCGGGCAGCTTTCCTGGGAGGACCCGCCCCAGCGAACATCCGTGATAACTACTGTCCCTTGCTAGACTTTCCCTGCACCTGCGGTCCAGGAGGGACTAAATACCTGGAGGAACCTGGAGGGTACTAAATACCAGGAGGGGACTAAACACCTGGAGCCACCGAAACCCAAGGGAAGCCATCACGCAAAAACCAACTGGGGTCCCACCAAGGATCCTCTATTTGACTGAAAAGTCGCATTTTTTCTGGGGAAACATTCTAGGAAGGAGAGGAACATTTGGCCTCCAAATTGATCAAAGGTTAGCAGTTAATTCCCCTTTTAACATCCCTTTCCAAATGTACAATGTTAGAGCATCTCAAATATGTTGCTTCACAGTATTGATGACATTGATAGATTTGTACGATCTTGCCAACCCGTGATAATACACAGCTAGGTGTTGTATGATGTTTATGCCCTGGACACTACTTTAAACGATGCACATGGATTAATTCATTCACTAGAGAAAGACACTAGGCTTTGGTTACTTTATCTGTCAAGTATGGAAACTGATGTACACATCTTCACTACAGAAGATACCTAAGTGTATAGTCTCTTGATTTTGGAGTATGTACACTTTTACTAGATATTCTAAAACATTCTCCAGTATCCTGGCATAACATGCCCCATCACTCTGTATGAGAGGGGTTTTCTCATACTCTCATAATTTTGTCATAAATGTGATATTATGGATATTATTTGTGTCGTAATTAATTTTTGTATTCATGTCAATAATGGATGTAGGAATCTCTCATGTTATTATTCCATGTGCTTTTTATTTTCTTGAAAATACACATGAACATATTAGTCCTATTTATCTTGACTAGTTCATTTGCTTATGGAAAAGGTTTATGTTGTTTTCAGAGACAGGGTCTCACTCTGTAGTCCTGCCTGGCTTTGAACTTGCAATCCTCGTACCTTAGCCTGCCATGCTGTGACTATAGCCATGCAGCTGCACACCCTACTTGAAAAGGGCTTATACTCAAGTGTTTCATTCTTTTACAAGATACTTTGTTTTAATACATAGGGTTTTGCTTTTGTTTTCAGTGGGGTTTCTTTGTCATTCTGTTTGTTTATTTTGTTTTTCAGCATACAGACTCATGTAAGCAGTTGATCTATAGTTTTGGGGACTTTGGGGAAGGGCATCTTGTTTTATTTTGTTTGCATTGTCTTGGATGGTGTGGGCTATTAAGCCTGTACGTATCACAAGAAAGAGCAGGGCAGTCCTGGACCAAAGAGGTGGAGAGCAGGCTCATCGACTAGCAACGCTAGCTGCACAATCTCAAGGACCAGAGTTCATATCCCAGCACCCACATGCCAAGCCAAATGTCAAGCACATACACATGGCCCCGGCTCTGAGATAAGCAGAGGAAGAAATTGGGACTGGCTGGGTTCAAGCTGATAAAAACACTAGCTTCAGGTTTAGAAAAGACTTTGCTGCCAAAAGAATAGGCAGAGAGTAATAAAGAAGGACACTCAGCTCCCTTTTCTGGCCTTCTATGCACACTTAGAAGTATCATACAAGAACACAGGAGTACACTCCATACACACACTCCATACACACACTCCATACACACAGAGATAAATAAGTGAATAAACAAAGACTTAAGAGATTTAAACCAGTATGATTCTACAGAGCCTGTATAGGTTTTCTTTTTCTTTTCTTTCTCTCTTTCTCTTTCTTTCTTTCTTTTTTTTTTTGGTATTTTAAACATTACTGCGTGTTAATTTTATTTTGTATAAGTTATAAAGCTGAAAAAGTAGTTAGAAATCTGAATAAACTAACTATAAAAAAATAGATAACACATTTTAAGATAACACATTTCCAAATTCACTCTCTAGAATTGGCATCACTGATATCCAGGCCTGAATTTGTAAATAAATATGAATGACAGGCTGGGCATGGCGGCACTCACTTTTAATTCCAATACTCAGTAGGTAAAGGGAGAAGAGCTAGCTCTAGTGGCATTCACTGGTAGGATTTCCTGAAGGAGGCAGAGGCAGGAGGATCACAAGTTTGAGGCCAGCCTGTATGGTGTGACTTCTCTTCCCAGCATTTTTAAAATTATAACATTGGTGTCATGAGGCTCGGCAGGCCCTCTTGGCACCCTGAGGCACACTAGGACCCTGAAACCTGGTCCACATAATACAGCCTTGCTTCTCCAACTAACAGATCACTGGGCCCCTCCATCCAACACCAGCGTGATTGGTGAGCCCCTCTTCTCCACCCCTGGCCATATCCCACGAGTAAGGACTTGTCTCTCAAGCATGGTTTCTTGCCTTTTAGCCTCACAAGCCCTCATACCAGGCAACCACAGCTCTCTTGGGCTTGGAGCCCTTGGCCCCTGTTCTTTGCATGATGATAAACAAGACAGCCTGTACTTACTTAATTTGATCCTTTCTGAATTCCTGAGACACTAGGAATTGCAGACCCTTGGATGTTATTTCTCTGCCTCACTCATGGGAACTGCATCCACCTTTGCACAGTCAGACTTGGTGTCAATTCCCCTTAGACAACAATCCGAATGACTCCTTCCCAACACTCTGTAGCCTGATATTTTACAGGATCTTTCCAATATTCTGCCAGCAATCCGACAGATGGAGGAAGGTATCGCCCTTCTACTCTTCCACTTTCCCCCTCCTCCAATAAACCTCTTACACTAACTCTATTGTGTGTGACATGTTTGCTTGGTGGCAGAGCCCACCGAAAGGTAATCACTTCATGCTGGGACCCTACCTGACTCCTCCATCCTCAACAGTCCCCTCTCTTCCACCTGCATCAAATCTGCTTTCTCGTTCACTGGTGACTTTACGTTCCATTCAATACTAGGAGTGGGGAATCTGGCAGAGCTACCCACCTCTGACCATTCTGCTGGGTGTGAGACTTCATTTCTCGAGCACAGTTCCTTCCTCACCTTCTGGCTTTCTGATTCTCAGTCAGTCCGATTCTCCCTGAATCCCTGGGACATCAGCATATTCAGAACTTTGGCTCTTCTTCCCCTTCCTCACTCATTGTACCCATTAAATCTTCTTCTGCCTCATCTTTGGGAACTATCATACACCTCCTCACTCCCATTGGGATGTCTTCTGAAGACCCACTGACCACCCCTTTTAAATCAAATCTGGCCTTGGAGCAGATAGTCAGGGAACCAAGAAAGAATTCTCCGTTTTCTTTCTTTTTCATTGCTCCGAAATCTTGTCTGTTCTCCCTTCCTAAATGTTCTGTCTGTTCACTACAATGTGTGGGTCAGATGGAAAAGCCAGCTTCCTCTCGCTCAGGACATACCATTTGTCCCCTTTTAAAAATTTATTTAATTCCTGTTTAATTCTGTATATTTCTTGTGAGCTCCAGGGAGTCGACTTGGATCTACCTCAGACAATATCTTCCCAGGTCCAAGAGGTGTTGCAGGGGGCTGCTTGTTCATTCCAGCCACCCAGAACCAAAATAATCACATAGAAACTATATTATTTAAATCACTTTCTTGGCCCATTAGCTCTAACTTCTTATTGGCTAGCTCTTACATCTTAATTTAACCCATCTTCATTAATCTGTGCATCACCACGAGGTCATGGCCTACCAGCAAAGTTTCAGCGCATCTGCTCCGGTGGCTCCATGGCTTCTCTTTCTCTCAACATTTCGTTTAGTTTTTCCCGCCTAGCTCCGTTCCCCTATAGTTCTGCTATAGGCCCAAAGCAGTTCCTTTATTAACCAATGATATTCACAGCATACAGAGAGGAATCCCACACCAAAGCGGCACCACGCGGCCCCACAGAGCATGAACAATAGAGTGAAACAGCCAGCTACCCCAGGACATGGCCAGCACCCCAGCTTTCTCAGGTCCCCCAAAGATGAGCAATGCCCACCTCCCAGGTCAGCAGGAAACAGTCTTGAGAACATGGCATCCTCATTTCAACCTCACCGGCTACCCTTTTCTAACTCCTCACCATTTTACAATAAGCAAAGGGAGGAATGTTAGTATTCAGACAGCTGTAGTGGCCTGCCCTTGGGGTCCTGACAGGAGATGTCCTCAGCTGTAGCCGCTAAGAGCACCTCCTGTCCATATTTGCTACATTCTCTTGTAAAAGGTTGGCCTTGCCCACCTCCTGTCCTGTTTCTCTCTCTCTCTCTCTCTCTCTCTCACCACTCTTGTCCTCAGGGACTGGTCTCTGCCCACCTCTGCCCCCTTTCTGCTTTTCCTCCTCTTCCTGTGTGAGCCCTGTTGAACGGCATGACTACTTCACTATAATTTTTAAATAAATTATAACTCTGTGAGTTCAACACCAGCCTGGTCTAGAGGGAAAGTTCAAGGACTACAATAGACAGCATCTCAAAAATAATAAAATAAAATAAAACAAAATAAAATAAAACAAAAGCCATAAACTGATCCAGGAGGTTTTGTTCTATGATAAAAGAATTGATGTGAGGAAGGGCAGTGCCGCACGTCTGTGATCTCAGCACTCAGGGGACAGCCTGCAGGTTACAGTCAGGAGTGGGATGGTTGGTGTCAGTTGTCAGGTTGGCAGAATCTTGAGTCACCTGGTACATGAACTCTGAGGCTTGCCTGTGAGGAATTATCTTAACTGCGTTAACGCAGACAGGAATTCCCACCCACGGTGGATGGTGGTGCCACTCCCGGGTGAGGGACAACCAAAGAGCAATGCTGAACGGCAGCATGTTTATGGGTTTTTCTTGGGCCCTCCAGCTCACAGGAAAAAAAAATGACACAGAGACTTGTTATTAATTATGAAAGCTTGGCCTTCGCTTAGGCTTGTCCTACCAGCTCTTATAACTTAAATTAATACATTTATTTTAATCTGTGTGCTGCCACGAAGCTCATGGCTTTTTACCTCTCCGCCTACATGTCCCACTTCCTCTGCACCCATATGGCAGCTCCAAGAACTTTATAGCTAATCCTGGTCAGCCAGTTGCTGACTCTGTCTTTGTTTCAAGGTTGCTTTGTTGGCACAGTGGATCAGCTGTACGGACAGTTCTCCTGCAACAACAGCAAGTCTTCGGGGCTTTACTTCCTGATTGAGGGTGTCATGTGACCCTCTTCTTCAAGCTCCTGACTCCTTGATATCCCCACCATGACAGGTTGTACCCTGGTGTTCCCTGGAACTGTAAGCCAAATTAGACCCCTTCTCCCTGAAGTAGCTTGTCAGGGTAATTTTATCACAGTCACGGGAAAAGAAATTCATCCTGAGACTTAGGGTAGTTTTAATAGCAGATTAGAGAAGTTCATTTGCTGTTATTTCATCTGGACTTTGTATTTAAAGACATACTTTATGGCCTAGAAGTGAATGTAAATAAATATATCTATTCTGTCAATACTCTTAAGAGGACTGGTTCTAACCCTCAGGGATACTAGAATCCACCATTGCTCAAGTACTTTTTATAAAAGGGTGTAATAATGTGTATGTAACCCATGCACACCCTCCTACTTAAGAATCATCTCTAGATTACTTACAGTACCTAAGGCAATGTGAATACTATATAAATAGCTGGTATGCCATATTGCTGAGTCAATAGAGACAAGAAAAAATCAATTCCATATTTGCACAATTATTGAGTGTTTGCTCTTCATTGTTGGTTGAATCTATAAGTACGAACTCTACGAAGGACCAATTTTTTTACTATTATTTTATATATAAATGGGCATAGAAATAGTTTATATTAAATGCCTCTATAAATACAAAAAGTAAAACAAACATATTTGTCAAATATTAAAGGCATTCTGACTAAAGACAAGGGATGAACATACTTTTTAAGTATCTTTTAACATCATTAGTTATTATTGTGTGGTGGGATCTAGGAAATACAAAAAAAAGAGAATGCAAAAATAGTGAAAAGCAAAAGTTCGTAAAATGTATAGATAGTATAGGTAACTCCCTAGAAAATCTCAGAGAAAATAATTAAACCTTTAAATATACTCAGTAGTGTTGTGAAGTGTTTCTTTATACTGTGTGAAGATATGTCACTGTATTGGTTTAATAAAGAGCTGAACGGCCATTAACTAGGTAGGAAGAGGACTTCTGGGGACAGAGAGAACTCAGAGAGGAAGAAAAGTGGAGTTACCAGCCAGACAAGGAGGAAACAGAATGGGCAGGCAGAGTAAAGGTAATCAAGCTCGTAAAAGAATGTAAATTAAAACATAGGGATTTATTTCAGTTATAAGAACTAACTAAGAACAAGTCTAGACTAAGATCGACCTTTAATAATTAATAATACGTCTGTGTCATTATTTGTAAGCTGGAGGTCCCGACAAGAAAGTTCATCTACAGAGTGGACAAATTAAATTTTGTGTACCACTTCTATACACTTTTATGACTTACTAAGAAATGTAATTAGAAAGAAACCGAATCCCACATATAAGAAACTTAAGGAGACCAGCCTCTCCTACGGAGTGTGTAAGGTGTAAAGTGGGAAAACCAGGAAGTGTTACCAGAGGGTGTGGGTGGGCACAGAAAGACCTGAAAAGGGAGTCTGCAATTCTGAACAGCAGTATTCAAATGAATATATAGGGTGATACATTCTAGATTTCAATTTTTCATGTCTGTAATTCTAGCTGCTGAGGAGACTAAGGAGAAAGGATCGATCTGGGCCTTATAGAAAAATCCATTCTCAAAATTTTGTTGTTTTCAATCAATTCCATTTGATTCAGCTGGAAGCAAGAAAATTTAGGGAAATTGCAGAGACAGACCCAGGACTTACCTCTACCCATTTAAGTACATTAGCATATTACTGTAATAAAGCAATTGTCAAAGTTCGCCATTGACGCCAGTGCAAATAAATCAATAGAATAACATAGAAATCGTGTGTGACATTTCCTTGGGACATGTGAGCCATCTCTCCATCCCATGTAGCAATTCTACCCACATCTAGCTTGATAAACCAGTGCGTTATTTGTGTTACTCGTTTACATAATTAGCAAGGATGACTCAAAGGCATTTGCATCTCTGAGGCCTGCTCTACCGGTGGATGAAGACACTGGAGCTCTCTGACCCTAGAGTGAACTCTATTACTTTTCCATGGCTCTGTATTAGTTTTTTCTCTCTCCTATAGTTGCACACTTAATAACTTAAAATGTAAATTGATTATCTTACAACTCTGGGGTCCAGAACTTCAGAATCAAGACCTCTGTGTCATTTGAATGAGGCTAGCCTCCATAGGGCGTAGACTTGGTGGAACTGTCTGAGGAGGATTTGGAGGTTGGTCCTGTGGAAAGAAGTGTCACACTGGGGAGGCAGGCTTTGCCATTTCAGAGGACTGGAGCCTTCGTCAGTATGACCCTCGGCCTTGTGGTTTGTTGGTCAAGATGTGAGATCACAGATGTTCCTCTGGCATCATGGGCTCTAAGCCTCATTGTAAGTTGCCTTGATCATGGTGTTTTATATAAACAAAGTAACTAAGACAGTTTCCAATATAAACACATTGGAAAGAGCCGTTCCCTGCTGAGACTCTAGAGCAGCGATTCTCAGCCTCCCTAACGCTGTGACCCTTTAACACAGTTCCTCAGGCTGTGGTGACCCCCAACATAAAATTATTTTCATTGCTACTTCATAACTGTCATTTTTGCCACCATTGAGAGTCATAATGGAAATATCTGATGTGCAGGATATCTGATATGTGACCCCTAAAAAGATCAAGTCCCACGTGTTGAGAAGCACTGCATTAGAAGGAAGTCCTTCTTTGCCTAACTTTTGAGCCCCACGCTTGCAGCTGGTGGCCCTTTTTCCTTCCTCAAGTCAGTAACACAACAACTTCTATCTCTGCTTTATCCCCCATGGCTCCTTTTGTCTTTCTTGCAGTTGGGCACTTATGAAAACATTTAATCTCTCTTAATTCTTTTTTGCAACAGGCTCTCACTGTGTAGCTCAGGAAGGTCTGGAATTTAATATGTAAATCAGATTGGCCTTGAATTCATAGAGGTCCTCCCACCTCTTCCTCCCCAGTGATGGGATTGGGTGTGCACTAGTATACCTGACCAAAAAAAAAAAGTACATTATTATCCTTGCTTAAAAGTAAGATTCTTGAGTTTAGCATACCTGACACCCCGGGTTCCATATCTAGCGCTGAATCAATGGGAGTGGGGGCACCTGTCTGCAATACCAGCACTTAAGAGGTAGAGGCAGGAGGATCAGAAGCTCAAGGTCATCCTTGTCTGTATAGCTAGTTAAGGCCAGCCTGAGCTATGTGAGACTGGACCTTAATAAAATAATGGGCTGACAAGATGGATCAGTGGTTTTAAATGCTCACCACATACGACTGGGTTTGATCCCAGAATCCACAGCAGGAGACAACTGACTCCTGAAAGGTGCCTTTTGTTCACTTGCACAGGAATCAGATACAAAGAAAGAAAGAAGGGAGGGAGGGAGGGAGGGAAGGAGGAAAAATGTAAATTTTTGAGAAGTCAAAGCCCTGGAAAAGAAAACAACACTTTTAGAATATTGTTCCAGGTAAAAGCAATTTCCTCTGAACAAAATCCCTGGCCCTGGCCCTGGCCCTGGCCTTCACCATTGAAATTACAGCACTGGCCCTTGTGGATACTGTAACAGGACCCCAGACCTAGGCACAAGTGACTCCATGACAGAAGTATCACTCAGGCAATAAAACTCAGCATGTAGACAACACCACCTGCAAAAAATTGAACAGTGACCTAATCCATCAAAGTCCACGGTTGTGGGAAGGTCTCTAAATGGACTAACCTAACTTTTCGGCTTCTGCAGTTCCGCTTCTGGCTAAACTGTTCTTGTTAACTGAAGTATGTCAGCCCAGAGACTGTGAAGCTCACCCTGAGAAAGGCCTGGGTCTACACTAGTGTACTGTACACTCAGTATAGACACCAGCCGGCTAATAAAGACTTTCTATTGTTTTAAAACCAGGTCCAAGCATCTTCTCTGGTGGACACCCCAGAACAGATACTTTGCAAGATTATTCTCAAATGGTCAAAGCTGTAAGGTCATGTCTGTGTACAGAAAAACATCTAAATGCTTTATTAATGCAGGCCACAAATACATATGAAATCTGTCCTCTGTTCGATACATGTTGGAGATCAGACAGGGCACAAACTAGATGGAAACTCAGGTCTTATCTTCAAACAGATAATAATACAGTCAAGACAATTCTGTTCGTGAATGTGTTCCACACTGCTGCAGGGACAAAAGGCTGTCACTTGAAAATATTTAAGAGTGACACACAAAAAAAATTTTTAATTGGATTCCTCAATTCAGGACTTACTCACACCCACCCTATTGTTATATGTCAGTTATTTTACTGTCTGATGCTCTTTTGAGTGTCTTGTGAATATTAACTCAGTTTCGAGACTTCTTCATGCAACCCTATTATTATTTGCCAGTTATTTTGCTCGGTGTCTGATGTTCTTCCAAGTGTCTTGTGTATATTATCTCAGTTGATCATTCTAGTGGCTGAGAAAAACTGAGGAAGTCAACTTGAAATATCCATTCAAGTTTACACAGCTAATAAGACTTTGAAACCGTGATATCAGCATCCAGTGTCCGCACTTTTAATGAGTCCTTTATACTACCTCTTGATAAACTTCTAATATATCTTGGAAATTGTACTGCGTCGATATGTGCTTTTGCTAACTGGATAGATTTCCTTTTATAACTATGTCAGAATTCATAATATAGCCCAATAACAAACCTTTGATTTATTTCTAATCTTTCACCATTACCAATTTGTGATTTCAGAAATAACTATAGCAATACATTTTGCTACCCATGATTCCCTGAGAGACAGTCACATAATCAGTCATCTCAGGACTCCAACGTATCTCTTCTCCTCTTATTGAATCATTTCTCAGGTCTAGATGTGGATTGACCAAGTCTGACTAGAAAGCTGAGAAACATTTCTGTGAACAAAGTAGCGAAAGGAATCACGGGAGACACACTGGCGGTCTTACTGATCCTGACAGACAGGCCACAGCGTAGATGGCTCTAACGCTCTTTCTGTCCTTGAACTTCTTTCAGGTCAATAAAGGGTCGGCACATTCAGGAGGGAAAACTAAGCAGACCAGACTTGAAGAAAAGCATTCTTTTGGTTATCTCCAATGGTTCCTATGAAATGAATGGCAGAAGCATTCTGGAATGTGGGTGGAAATCTGCTTGCCACCCCTGGAGGTATCATTATTGTAACAGGGCCCAGACCTTAGCACAGCTGACTCCATGATGGAAGTACCATTCAGGCCATAAAATTCAGAATGTAGACAGTACCACTTGCCGAAAATGAAAACAAAGGCCTAATCTGTCAAAGTCCTAAATGCACTAACCTTGCTTTTTGGCTTCTGTAGTTCCGCTTCTGGCTAGCTGTTCTTGTTAACTAAGTATGTCAACTCAGGGTATGGTTTTTGTGCTTAAAAGCTTCCTGAGAAAGGCTTAGGGCTACACTGGGATCCTGAACTCCCAGTGTAGTCACCAGCCAGCTAATAAAGACTTCCTATTGGCCCGAACCCATGTCCTTCTGGTGTCTTCTGTCTTCTCTGGTGGACACCCCACAACATTCTGCCACTGGTGACCCGCCTGTCATCATAATTCTTTTGGACAAGCCATGAATACAACATGTAATACTTCTAAATATCATGAACCTCATTCTCTACTAGAAAGGAGGGTTCAGCACGGCGATCTTCCACACAAGCAGAAATCATGAACAATGGCTTTGGAGTTTCTTTAACTTATTGTTGATTGGTAGGCTGCTTGTAGCTGCTGTTTTATTTTGCTTTGGCTTTGAACTGAGGTCTCCCTCTGTTGCCCAGGCTGACCTCAAGTTTCTAGTTTCAAGTGATCGTCCCATCTCGACCTCCCTGCATCTAGACCTACAGACACATGTGAGCATGCCTGGCCAACAAAAAGCTGAAACGTGAAATGTTGAACTTCTTGTGCAGTTTTGCTTTTACCACCTACTAGTGACTTGATTGCAACTGGGTGACAAAAACAAAAACTGAACTCACACAGATCTGACCTAGATCTTTCTGCATCTTGAAGCAGAGTCTCTCTATGTAGCCCTGTCTGGCCAGGAAGTCATCGAAATCCTCTTATCTCTGCCTTCTGAAGCCTAAAATGACAAATGTGTGCCCTGTACCCAGCTGTAGCTGGGTCTTAAAATACAGAAAAGGGAATTTCTGCTTGTAAATAAGGTACATGTAGCGTTCGTAGCCATGAAGCAACCAGGAACACCCTACACAGACATTTGGGCGCTGAAGGAATCCGGTATCTGAAAAGAATGTAACTGTTTGAAGACCTCAAATTGAACAATGTTGTTTTGAACTTACTAGATAACAAAGATAACAAAGCAGGTCCTACAAGAGTTAAGAATAAATCTTCATGGTACCATAAAACATTTTCCAAAGCACTGACATGGTAAGTTAATGCATCCAAATGTGCCCGTGCAGCTGGAGCAGATGCAGCCACAAGCGTGCTATAACCACAGATGGAAGCATTACAATGGATGTAGAAAAGCAAAACTGGATGGCCTTTAAAAACGAGGCAGTAAGTCAATCCCGCTTTAAATTTTACAGTTCAAAATTCAAACCAAGTGCCCATTTTGAAGAAACGAATGAAAAATTTAGTAGGCGCCATGCAAGAAGGCACTGAAAAAGAACACTGCTTTTATGGTAGAAAAATATTTGAAAACTTCTTGAAGTTCAGTCTTGTCAAAACACTTAAAAAAGAAGTCAAAGAAACAGGAGTTAATAGATATGATTAACATGAACACTGTTTTATTAATCACTTCACAGCAAAGGCGCCGCAGGCTAGTTGACCTCAGAAAAGCGAATCTACAGAATCAAATGTTATCTCCAGAATTTTTTCCCCATCTCTTAGGTCCACTTTCTGCCATGTTGGCTTCATTTTCTTTCACTGGAAAGAGACTGCTGACAGGGCCACAGGGAGTTTGACCTTATAGCTCTGAATTTAGCAACCCAAACACAATAGAGACTTTCCTTCTAGCAAATTCCAAGGAGAAGGAGCTGGTTTTCCCAATATGGGCCGTGTACCTACCACTCACACTAAGGATTGTGGCCATGGAGGCAGCTTTTGAGCCCAGTCAGGCCCATGCCACTTGCAACACCATCGACAGCAGGAAAGACCTTCATGTTACATGATAGGGAAAAACAGACATAGGCTTTCCAAAAACAAAGAGGGTGTTGTTCATGGAAGGGGAAACGGGTATGCTTGGTTGACAAAAATAGCAGATATCTGAGCCTGTGCGGTAAGTCAACTGGAGCCAGTGAACTTGCCACCAAGTCTGATGACCTGAGTTCGAGCCCCAGGACCCACACGTTGGAAGGTGATAACCAAGTCCCCCAAGTTGTTCTGACCTCCACAGATGAGATGTGACACATGCCCCTACCACAAATAAACAAATGAACAAATTTAAATTAGAAAATTTAAAGATATTGATGTCATTAGCAACAGTGAAAATACTCCTTATGAAATTTTAGGTGAAAATATAATAGGAATTAAAACTATGTGATGATACAACTGAAAAAAGGTTTGTGTTCACTTTGACCTGGAAAAAAGGAAAAACTAATAAAAGAAGGACCACGTTTAAAATAAAAACTATGGATGATGGCCCACAATCAAGATGATTGTGTTCCTTGCTCTGGAATGTCTGACAACGTTTGACACATTTTGTCACCTACAAAGTGTAACTGGTCTCTTGGTTGATCAAAGACAGTGGTATTACTAAACATCTCACAAGGCACAGTCACCCAAACTAAGAATTATCTAATGTAAAATATCACCACTACCATGACTAACAGACCCCAGGAGATGGCGAGAGATGTGTTTCATTTCTCTTCTAAAAGGCCTGCTGTTGTTTCTGCATCCAGGAGGTTTCAGAGCTACAGGACTGTGGGAGGAGAGACAGTGACAAAGAGCCCTGAGTTCCCAGCGCCACATGTCCTCTCAGTTCTAGGACCAAGTCTGCTCACCACAAAGTACAAGATTGTTGTGGAATATTAGCTGAAGATGTGTTACATTCGTTTATGCTGTGGAACATTTAATGATGCAAAGATGTGTTGCATTTTTTTATGTTGCATTTGTTTAACTCTGTGAAGCTGTGTTACTTTGCCTGCCTAAAACACCTGATTGGCCTAATAAAGAGCTGAACAGCCAACAGCTAGGTGGGAGAGAGGGCTAGGTAGGGCTGCCAAACAGAGAGAATAAATAGAAGAGAAGAAGGATTGAAAAAAAGGAGGAGAGAAGGATTCCACACAAGTGGCCATGGAATAAGGAAAGATGATATAGATATGAATAATTTGTATTGATATGAATCTTGGTTTACTGATACTAATTTAAGGTCAATTTTGTTATATGCATATTTCTGATCTTGATTAAGGTATTGTGATTGTGTAGTTCATTTAAAAAATGTAATGTATAATTAGGAAGTATAGGTTGTTAATGGATAATCATCGATAATAGTCAAGCTTGTAGTCTTCTTAGTTAGATTTTCTAGATATATAGAGATATATTTTAGTTAGATAAGCATTCTTCATATCTTTCAAAGACTACAGAATATGGCATTTAAAATATTTTAATAACTTAGGGCTTTTCATGACAATGAGATACAATGAGACCTCGGAGGTTGCCTGCCTGTGTGAACTTAGCAGTTACCTGTGTGACCTCAGTGGTTACCTG
Source organism: Myodes glareolus (assembly GCF_982192425.1). Classification (NCBI taxonomy): domain Eukaryota; kingdom Metazoa; phylum Chordata; class Mammalia; order Rodentia; family Cricetidae; genus Myodes; species Myodes glareolus. Next base: position 21,607,356 of record NC_142040.1, on the reverse strand, counting down.
TGTGACCTCAGCGGTTGCCTGTGTGACCTCAGAAGTTTCCTGTGTGACCTCCTGTTACAGAAAGATACATAGAATAAAGCACAGAGGCAAAATGTAGTTAAAGAGTAATGGGATACTTTAAATTAAAAAACCTGGCTATAAACAAGCCAAGCTATGGCTGGGCATTCATAAGTAAGGGGGGAAAAAAGCAGTAAAAAGGAAACAAAAATCCATTCATACACATCATGAATGACTTCGCAGGCCTGAAACACTCTTCTTGGCCGAGTTCTCTCTGGACTCTCATTTTCTCCTCTACCATTGATTTGTTGTTGTTGTTGTTGATGTTGTTGAAGAAGTCAAACAAAAACAGAAAATAGAAAAGCAAAACCATGAAATAGATAGAAAATTATGGAAGAGAAGAACACAAAAGGATCAGAGCCCATTTCTACACTCACTGCACCAGTTACTTGCCTGTGTGACCTCAGCAGTTACCTGTGTGACCTCAGCAGTTACCTGCCTATGTGACTGGTGTGTGAGAATTGTCTGCATTCTGTCAATCATGTTTTAAATAAATGCTGATTGGCCAGACAGGAAGTATAGGCAGGTCAACCAGACAGGAAGTAGAGGCAGGATGATGAGAACAAGAGTATTCTGGGAAGAAAGAAGCTCCCTCCCCAGTCCTGCTCAGATCACCGAAGAAGAAGGATGTGACCTGCCCCGCTGAGAAAAGTACTGAGCCATGTGGCTAACATAGATAAGAATAATGGGTTAATATAAGCTACAAGAGGTAATAAGAAGCCTGAGCTAATGGACCAATCAGTTTATAACTTATGGAGACCTCTGTTTGATTTTCTTTGGGACTTGCCAGCTGTGGGAACAGGACAGGACAGAAACCCCAACAAGCAGGCCTTCATGTTACATGTGATTTCAGCAGTTACCTGCCTGTGTGACCTCGGCAGTTACCTGTGTGACCTCAGTGGTTACCTGCCTGTGTGACCTCGGCAGTTACCTGTATGACCTCGGAAGTTACCTGTGTGACCTTGACAGTTACCTGCCTATGTGACCTCAGAGGTTACCTGCCTGTGTGACCTCAGTGGTTACCTGTGCAACCTCAGTGGTTGCCTGTGTGACCTCAGCAGTTTCCTGTGTGACCTCAGGGATTACCTGCTTGTGTGACCTCAGCAGTTATCTGCCTATATGACCTTCGATGGTTACCCGTGTGACCTCAGCAGTTACCTGTGTGATGTTGATGGTTACCTGTGTGACCTCAGCTGTCAACTCTAAGTATGATATCAGCAATCACACATCCTTGTCAGCTTCTCATTGGTTATAATAATATTTTTTTTAAAAAAAGCTTTTCACTTGAGTTTTTCATCTTCTTATACTTCACTTTTGGGTGTTAGAATTTATCTCTCATATGTATGATATATGTGCTCATAATTATGGTCATAATTATTTTATTTAACCATGCACAAAAGGTTGAAGTACTCTATGTACTACCACTATTTTTTGCTTTAACTGTGGTCTTTAAGGTTTTATTTTAATTTTTAAATTATCTTTGTGGTGTAGGACAATTGTATTCTGTCAATTGTGTTTTAAATAAATACTGATTGGCCAGTAGCCAAGCAGAAAGTATAGGCAGGACAACCAGACAGAAAGTAGAGGTGGGGCAAGGAGAAGAGGAGAATTCTGGGAAGGAGGAAGTGCATTCCTCCCCAGTCCTGCCCAGACACGGAAGAAGAAAAATGTGACCTGCCCCACCGAAAAAGATACCGAGCCATGTGGCTAGCATAGATAAGAATAATGGGTTAATATAAGTTACAAGAGTTAGTAAGAAACGTGAGCTAATGGACCAATCAGTTTATATCTAATTTAGATCTCTGTGTGATTTTCTTTGGGATTTACCGACTGTGGGAACTGGGCAGGACAGAAACCCCAACAAGCAGGCCTTCAGGCCCCCATGTTACATCAGTGTATGTGTGGGGGAGTTGTTAGTGCAGTACCCATGGAATCCAGAAGAAGGTGCTGGATGTCCTAGAATTAGAGTATATAGTGGCTTTGAGGTGCCTGTCATGGATGCATGAATGCTGGGAACCAAACTCAGATCTTCTGCATAGGAAGCATGACTTCTTAAGCATGTAACCACTCGAGCCCACTTTTTCAATGACAGAGTCGCTCTATGTAGTTCTAGCTCACCTAAAGCTTGCTACATAGACCAGACCGGCTTTAAACTCACAGAGACCCACTTGTCTCTGCCACCCGGAATTAAAGACATGTGTGTCTGGCCTCCTATCTGCTTTGCATCAAGCATTATTCTTTTGTGTTGTTACTGTCCTCTCATTTCACGTGGAAGAGCTCCCTATCTCCTGGAGGCTATCTCGTGAGGTAAGTCCCAAGGCCCTTCCTTCTCTCTCCAGGTTTCTGAAGGGCATACTTGCTGGGTGTGGCATTCTTGGCTGGCAGTCCTTTTCCTTCTACAGTTTGCATCCATCTGCAATGCTGTGCTGAGAATTCCAATGAGTGTGTCACAGCCACGCTCCTGTGTGTGATACCCTACTTTCCAGTGAGTGTGTCACAGCCATGTCCTTGTGTGTAATAGCCTACTTTCCGGTGAGTGTGTCACAGCCACGTCCCTGTGTGTGATAGCCTACTTTCCTCTTGCTGCTTTCAAAATCCTGTTTGACCTTAGAGAACTTAACTGCAATGTGTCTGAGCAAAGATCTCTGTATTTTCTCTGTTTAAGATATTTGAGGCATCAGGGATCTGGGTGGCAGAGTTGAAGTCAGGTCCTCAGGCATGCACAGCAAGGTGCTTTACTGACCAAGACATCTCTCTAGTCTCAATTTTAAATTTCTAGGTATTGATTTCTAATAGGCAAAAATAAGAACTATCTTTGGACTGGGCAGTGGTGGCACACGCCTTTAATGCCCACACTTGGGAGGCAGAGACAGGTGGATCTCTGTGAGTTTGAGGCCAGCCTGTGAAGCAGAACTCATAAAAAAGGGAGAGGGAAACATGAATCAAATAATCCCAAGCTGACTCTGAAATGGTGTATTCTAAGACCTTTTCTTTATTAAAAGAACAGGAATGGGGATCCAACTTCCCGTGGAGCACGGGAAGAAGTGAGAAAGAAGCTGGGCTGGAGGGTGACTTTTAGGGAACCCAAAAATCATGCCCCCACCTGGTCTAGCCTCTTAAAGGTCATTAGCTGAAGAAGGTTCCCTATCAAGATTGGTCTACAGAGTGAGTTCCAGGACAATGAGGGTTACACAGAGAAATCCTGGTTGGAAAAAAAGAAATAGAACTATCTTTAAGATAATTAGGAGAATAAGGCCTATATGTGAAGTCATATGATGCTGTGGGACAATGATCTTGTACCCTATAAAGATTTATCAGTTGTATTGCTTTAATAAAACACTGATTGGCCAGTAACCAGGCAGGAAGTAGAGGCAGAGCAATGAGAAGAATTCTGGGAAGAGGAAAGGTCAGTCTGCTGCTGTAACCCAGATGCAGAGGAAGTAAGATGAGAATGTCTCGCTGATAAAAGGTACCAAGCCACATGACTGACACAGACAAGAATTATGGGTTAATGTAGGAGGTAAGAGTTAATAAGAAGCCTGAGCTAATAGGCCAATCAGTTTATAATTAATGTACGCCTCTGTGTGTTTCTTTGGGACTGAACGACTGTGGGACCAGGTGGGACAAAACCTCAGTCAACAATATTACCTAATTAAAAGTCTCCTTTAAAAGTATGCAGAAGCAGTTATTCTCAGCTACACAACAAATTCATGGCCAGCGTAAACTACCTGAGAAACAAATAAATAAAATAGTTTCAAAGATGTAAACTTGGTAATTGAAAATAATAAATTTAGAAAAATGAAATCAAAACATGTAGAAGACAGATTATGATGAAATGTTACCATTTGTTGAATATAGCTAATGTGTATCCATTTTCTTTCAACTTTTATGTATGTTTGAAAGTTTATTTTCCAAACAATTTTTAAAATCCGTGCACATGCACCTAATCCCAAAACAGTCAAGACTTTTTTTTTAATGTTCTAGTTCACGTCTTCAGCATTCTTCACCGAGTGCAAACTATAGTGCTAAAGGTAATGCCCAGCTTTGTTCAGCCTATAACCTGCTGATGTGTTTGATTGCATATTTATTTTATAAAAAGCCATCCACTAACATAATTGATAAAGCTAATGGACTAACTTTCGATAAAAAGAAATGACACCGCTAATCTTGTAATTGTATACATTCTGAATACTGAGCAAAAGAAAACAGAAAGAGAATAACATATTTCCAGGAAACATACTTTTACAACTACCCCAGAACTCATTTGCATATCCCAGTATGTGAGGAAAAGAAAGTCTCTCCCTTCACCACTCTGAAATTCAATGTAAAAGTGTTATCACAGGTGCTGGCTAGTTTTCTGACAGATGCTATCGTCATCCAAAAGGAGAGAGCCTTAATTAAAAAAAAAAAATGCTTCAAACATACCAGGCTGTAGAAAAGCCAATAGGGCATTTTCCTAATTAATAATGGATGTGGGAGAGCCCAGATTGTTGTGGATAGTGATATATGGATGGGTGGTCCTGGGTTCTATAAGAAAGCAGGCTGAGCAAGCCAATAAGCAGCATCCCTCCATGGCCTCTGCATCAGCTCCTGCCTCTGGATTTCTGCTTCATTTGAATTCCTGTTCTGAATTCCTTCAGTGATGAAATGTGATGTGGATATGTAAGCCAAATAAACCCTTTCCTCCCCAAGTTGCTTTGGTTCTGGTGTTTTATCACAGCAATAGGAACCATAACCAGGACACCAAATTAACTTCTTTCTTTACATGACGACTAACGTTATACAGTGTTGGAAAATGACTTTCTTGTACAACATGCCCATATCATAGAAATGTTAAATTTTTCTGGGCAGTGATGGTGCATATCTTTAGTCCCAGCATTCAGGAGGCAGAGACAGGAGAATCTTTGCCTTTGAAGTCAGCCTGTCAGCCTGGTTTACAGAGTGAGTTCAGGACAGTCAGGGATACATAGAGAAACCTTGTCTCAAGAAAAAGAAGAAAAAGAAAAAAAAAAGTTTTTCACTTGTAAAGATGAAGATATATAACTTCATCTGAGACTAATAGTTCATATTATTTTACTTTTGTTTTGTTTTTTATTTTAAATTTTTTTAATTTTACATAGTAATACCCAGGTTCCCCTTCTCCCCTTCTTCTGCACCCCCGAGTTCCCGCATCCCCTCACATCCTCTCATCAGAAGAAGTAAGACCTCCATGGGGGAGTCAACAAAGTCTGGTGTATCAAATTGAGGCAGGACCAAGCCCCTCTCCCCTGTATCAAAGTTGAACAAGGTATCCCACCATAGGGAATGGGCTCTAAAAAGCCAGTTCATGCACTCAGGATAAGTCCTGGTCTCATCGCCAGCCCCTCCCCTCCCCAGAAGCCACGTAAATGTCACCCACACTCAGAGGGCTTAGTTTGGTTCCATGCAGAATCCCTAGCTGTCAGTCCAGACTCTCTGAGCTCCCACTAGCTTGGGTCAGTGCCTCTGTGGTTTTCCCAATCATGATCTTGACACCCCCACCTTGCTCATGTGATTCCTCCTCCCTCTCTTCAACTAAGCTCCAGGAGCTCAGACCAGTGCTCAGCTGTGGATCACTGCATCTGCTTCCATCAGTTATGGATGTAGGTTCTACGATGACAGTTAGGGTACTCACTAACCTGATTATAGGGGAAGGCCGGTTCAAGCACCCTCTCCACTACTGCTAAGTCTTAGCTGGGGTCATCCTTGTAGATTCCTGGGAATTTCCCTAGCACCTGGCTTCTCCCTAACCCCATAATGACTCCCTCTATCAAGATATATTTTACATTGCTCCTTCTCTCTGTCCCTTCCCTAACTCAACCACACCTAGTTCTCATTTCCCCATCATCCCATCCTTTATAACCCCCTTCCCAGTTTACCCAGAAAATCTTAACAATTTGTCTTTTCTGGGGCTCTCTTAGTGTCCTCCTTTTTACCAAGCTTCTCTGGGGTAGTGGATCAGTCCTTTGTCAGATGTGGAGTTAGAGAAGATCTTTTCCCATTCTGTAGGCTGCTGTTTTGTCTTATTGACCATGTCCCTTGCCTTATAGAAGATACTCAGATTTAGGAAGTCCCATTTATTAATTGTTGCTCTCAGTGTCTGGGCTGCTGGAGTTATGTTTTGGAAGTGGTCTCCTGTGTCAAGGCGTCCAAGGCTACTTCCCACTTTCTTTTTCTATCGGGTTGAGTGTAACTAGATTTATGTTAAGATCTTTGATCTATCTGGACCTGAGTTTTGTGCATGGGAATAGATATGGATCTATTTGCATTCTTCTACATGTCGATATTCAGTTATGTCAATACCATTTGTTGAAGATGCTTTCTTTTTTTCATTGTACATTTTTGACTTATTTGTCAAAAATCAGGAGTTCATAGGTGTGTGGATTAATATCAGGGTCTTCAATTTGATTCCACTGATCCACATGCCTGCTTTTATGCCAATACCAAGCTGTTTATATTACTGTAGCTCTATTGTAGAGCTTGAAGTCAGGGATAGTAATGCCTCCAGATGTTCCTTTATTGTACAGGATTGACTATGTTGGATTTTTGATTTGCCATATGAGGTTGAGTAATATTTTTCGAGGTCTGTGAAGAATTGTGTGTGGATTTCATTGACTCTGTAGATTGCTTTTGGTAAGATTGCCATTTTTATTATGTTTATCCTACCTATCCAAGAGCATGGGTAATCTTTCCATTTTCTTCAATTTTTTTTCTTTAGAGTCTTAAAGTTCTTGTCCTATAGGTTTTTCACTTGTTTGATTGGAGTTACCCAAAAATACTTGATTTGGGACCATTGTAAAAGATGATGTTTCTCTGATTTCTTTCTCAACCCATTTATCATTTGTATATAGGAGGGCTACTAATTTTTTTGAGTTAATTGTGTATCCTGCCATATTACTGAAGGTAATATCAGCTGTAGGAGTCCCATGGTAGAAGTTTTGGTGTCACTTATGTATACTATCATATAAATATGCAAACAGTGAAAGTTTGACTTATTTCTTTCCAATTTGTTTCCCCTTGATCTCCTTTTATTGTCTTTTTGCTCTAGCTAGAACTTCAAGTACTATATTGAATAGATATGCAGAGTGGACAAGCTTGTCTTGTTACTAATTAGAGTGGAATCACTTTGAGATTCTCTCTATTTAGTTTAATATTGGCTGTTGGCTTGCTGTACATTGCCTTTATTGTGTTTAGGTATGTTCCTTGTATACCTGATCTCTCCAAGACATTTACCAAGAAGGGGTATTGGATTTTGTCAAAGGCTTTTTCAGCATCTAGTGAGATGATCTTATGGTTTTTTTTCTTTCAGTTTATTTATATGGTGGACTACATTGACAGATTTTCTTACGTTGAACCATCCCTGCATCTCTGGGATAAAGCCTTCTTGATCATGGTGGATGATTTTCTTGATGTGTTCTTGGATTGTTTGTCAATATTATATTGAGTATTTTTGCATCAATGTTCATGACAGAGATTAACCTGTAATTTTCTTTCTTAGTTGAATCTTTGTGTGGTTTGGGTGTCAGGGTAAATGTAACTGCATAAAAGGAGTTTTGCAGTGTTCTTTCTGTTCCTATTGTGTAGAACAATTTGAGAGGTATTGGTATTAGATTTTCTTGAAATTCTGGTAGAATTCTGACTGAAACCTTCTGGCCCTGGGCTTTTTTGGTTCGAAGACTTTCAATTGCTACTTCTATTTTCTTAGGAGTTACAGGTCTATTTAATTGTTTATCTGGTTTTGATTTAATTTTGGTTTGTGGTACCTATCCAGAACAATGGCATTTCTTTTACATTTTCAAGTTTTGTGAAGCACAGGTTTTCAAAGTATGACCTAATGATTCTCTGGATATTCCCTCAGTGTCTATTATTATATCCCCCTTTTCATTTCTGATTTTATTAATTTAGATATTCGATCTCTTCTTTTTGGTTAGTTTGGATAAGGGTTTGCCTATCTTATTGATTTTCTTGAAGAACCAACTCTTTGTTTTGTTGATTCTTTATATTGTTCTCTTTGTTTCTATTTTATTGATTTCAACCCTCCATTTGATTGTTTCCTGGCGTCTCCTCCTGAATGAGCTTGCTTCTTTATGTTCTAGAGCAGCTTTCAGGTGTGCTGTTAAGTTGCTAGTGTGTTTTCTCCATGTTCTTTACGTAGGCATTTAGTGCTATGAACTCTCCTCATAGCACAGCTTTCAGCGTGTCCCACAGGTTTGGGTACTTTGTGCTTTCATCTTCATTGAATCCTAGGAAGTCTTTAATTTCTTTCCTTATTTAATCCTTGAACCAGGGACAGTTCAGTTGAGCACTGTTCAGTTTCCATGAGTTTGCAGGCTTTCTGCAGTTGCTGTTGTTGTTGAATTCTAAATTGAAGTCATGGTGATCCAATAAGATGCAGGGGGTTATTCTAATTTTTTTTTATATCTGTTGAAGTTTGCGTTGTTACCAAGAATGTGGTCATTTTATAGAAGGTTCCATGAGGTGCTAAGAAGAAGGTACATTCTTTTATGTTTGGATGGAATTTTCTTTAGATGTCTATTAAGTCCCTTTGAGTCATACCATCTGTTAGTTCCCTTAATTCTCTATTAACTTCTTATCTGGTTGACCTATCCATTGGTGAGAGTGGGGTATTGAAGTCTCCCACTATTAGTGTGTGTGGTTTGATGTGTGATTTAAGCTTTAGTTGTGTTTCTTTTATAAATGTGGGTACCCTTGTATTTGGGGCATAATTGTTCAGAATTGAGATTTAAGCTTGATGGATTTTTCCTGTGATGAATATGTAATGTCCACTCCATCTCTTTTGATTAATTTTAATTTGAAATCGATTTTGTTAGATATTAGGATAGCTACACCAGCTTGTTTCTTAGGTCCATTTGATTGAAAAATATTTTCCCAATCTTTTACTCTTAGATCTGTCTTTGAGATAGAGCAGTTCTTGTATGCTATAGAAGGGTGGATCCTGTTTTTGTAGTCATTCTGTTAGTCTGTCTTTTTAGAGGTGAATTGACTCCATCAATATTAAGAGATATTAATAGCCAGTGATTACTAGATATGGGCCCAGGTGCTTGTATGCCCTCTCAGGATGAGGAGGAAAGTAGCTGAGAGCATGCCTGCTGCTCAGCACCCGGGCCTGGGAAAGCTGTTGGATTTGGATCTGCTAGGAATGCACAGGCAGGAGAGCATGGTGGATTCCCACCATCACACACAGACATATTTCCAGGTCGTGCAGTATGCGGCATGGCAGATTTAGCTTTTACTCAGATATAAAGGGTTTATATGCTGCAAGGTGCTACCCAGAGTTGAGGTGGAGAGGACAGGTCCTACTAGCAGTCCTGGAGCTGGCAGAGAACTACTTCCACCATGTTAAAGGGCCAAGACAGGCGGAGCCAGCATCCAGGGCCACTGTGACCAAGATGCTTACCAATTTAAAAGTGCTCCTGGTCAGAAAATTGTTACAGATATGCAATAAAGACAGATTCAGATTTAAAAAAAAAGACCCCTAAATGTATGTAGGCATGGGAGAGAGAAGAAAAAGAATATAAACAGTTATAAAAGGAAGTAAATGGTTATAAAAATAAAACAAATTCCTTAAAGAGACACAGTAAAAACAGTCATAGTTTAAAGGAGTAAAGAAAAATAAGCCACATAAAAATGAAATATATACAGAGAGTCTGGATTATGTATACTATTATGTTTTCTTTGAAATTTTTGACTGTGAATAAGTTAAGTACAGAGAGACATTTCATTGTACAGGCTGCTAAGCTAAACCAACATATGTATTTTAAAGGTATTTTATTTCAAAATTTGGGTCTAAGGATATGTTGCTTTAGAAAAGAGGTTCTGCTTTTGTTTCCACAGAGGATCAGAACCTGTAGATTTCTTCCAGACTAATGTGGGTTGATGGAACAAGACCACCCAAAAGGTCTCTATAAACACCCCAAAATACTTTGTCCAACAACGAAAAAAAAGAAGTTTTGAAAAAAAACTATGCCTGAATTTCCAAATATTGTTTATAAATGTTTGTTTACATTTAAAGGGGGATATGATGTCTCTATACATTGGTATGAATCTGGGATTATTGACACAAATTTAAGATCAATTTTGTTAAATGTTATTTCTTCTTTTGATTAAGGTTTTGTACTTATGCAGCTCATTAAAAATATAATGTATATTTTAAAAAATGCAGGTGAATAGTCATCTATAATAGCTAAGCTTGCAGTCATATTAGTTTAGCTTTTCTAGATGTACAAAGATATATTTCATATGAACATATATTCTTCAAATCTTCCAAGGGCTAATAAAATGTGACATTTACAATGTTTTAAAAACTTAGAATTTTTTTGTGACAATGAGACTCATATGCTTCTGACAACACCAATCTACTTCAAGAAAAAGATGGGCATCAAAGAGGCTCCTTGTGGAGTTTGCTAGATACTTGGGCAAGAAACTGCTCTTCCCTGGACTGTTTGATGTTATGTTATATAAACTGGACATGCAGGACCCACAGAGAAATGACTGCTAAGTTTGCCTAAAGGCAAGATGGTCCTTTGGGGTTCTTGCTTTATAAAAGAGTCTGCCAGATATTCTACAGGACACAAAAGAAAGTGAATGACAAACTGCCAATATAGGCAGAACTGTCTTTAAAATTTCCTGCTTCATAGAAAAGTCTGCCAAATACTATGGGCCTTTAGGCTAAAGATGGGTACCCCAGTGTTACAAAAGAACTTTGGGTGATTGTCCAGACAGTGAGAGGTCTCTGTCAATTCTAGAATTTTGGAAGTTGCTCACAATGTTTACTTAGGTAATAGTATATCCTTCTGGAGTCTTTGATAGAGTTAAAGAATAGATAGTTATAGTTTACCTTAGTTATGATAAAAGATAAAGTAGATATAAGTATTATAACTATAATTCTTGCTTGATACTTGCTTTATTATATGTAATTTTACTATGTTAAAGTTAAAAACTTCCTTTTTATTTAGACAGAAAAGGGAAAATGATGTGGGAAATCCATCTGTATATGTGTTACTTTAATGGTTAATGAATACTGTTTTGGCCAGTGACTTCATAGAATAGAGAAAGGCTGGAATTCCAAGCAGATAGAGGAGGAAAGAAGGTGGAGTCAATGAGAAGCCATGTAGCTACCACAGGATACAGACAATGAACACTGGATGAAACATTGCCAATAGGCCACAACCACATGACAAAACACAAATTAATAAAAATGGATTAATTCAAGATACAAGAGCTAGCTAGAAATACACTTAAGCTATTGGCCAAACAATATTACAATTAATATAGTTTCTACGTGTTTATTTCGGATCTGGGTGGCTGAGAAATGAACAAGCAATCTCTACTAACACCTGTTTTTTTTTTTTTTTTTTTGGCTTTTGTTGGTGGTAGTTGTAGTTTTTGTATGTTTTGTATGTTTTCCTTCTTTGGCGTTTGCTGGTATGAGGTTATCTATTGCCTTTGTTTTCATGGGTGGTGCGGGAGAATTGTCTGTATTCTGTCAATCATGTTTTAAATAAACGCTGATTGGCCAGGCAGGATGTGTAGGTGTGAAAACCAGACAGGAAGTGGAAATGATGCAAAGAGAGCAGGAGAATTCTGGGGAGGAGGAAGTTGATTTCTCCCACTCCTGCCCAGATCACCAAGGCAGCAGGATGTGAGCTGCCCCACTGAAAAAGGTACTGAGCCACATGGCTAAAATAGATCAGAAAAATGGATTAGTCAAGATGTGAGAGTTAGCTAATAAGTAGCCAGACCTAATGGGCCAATCAGCTTTATAACTTGCTGAATCCTCTGTGGTTGATTTTACTTTGGGACTAAACAGCTGGGGGGCCAGGCAGGACAGAAAAACACAAACAAGCTGGCCCCCTTCATGTTACACATGGGTACAGCTAACATCCTTGGACTGGAGTTTTCCTTCTAGTACATTCTGTAGGGCTGAATTTGTGGACAGGTATTATTTAAATCTGGTTTTCTCATGAAATATCTTGTTTTCTCTCTATATAGTGATTGAGAGCTTTGCTTGGTATAGTAGTAGTCTGGGATGGCATCCATGGTCTCTTAGTGTCTGCAAAATGTCCCTCCACGTCTTTCTGGCTTTCAGAGTTTCTATTGAGAAGTTGGGTATAATTTTGATAAGTTTCCCTTTATATGTTACTTGGCCTTTTTCCTTTGAAACTCTTAAAATTCTTTCTTGATTCTGTATGTTTAGTGTTTTGATTATTATATGGCAAGGGATCTTTTTCTTTCTTTCTTTCTTTCTTTCTTTCTTTCTTTCTTTCTTTCTTTCTTTCTTTCTTTGTACAGTCTATGTGGTGTTCTGTAAGTTTCTTGTCCCTTCATATGCATATCCTTTAGGTTGGGAAAAGTTTTCCTCTATGATTTGAGCTGGAATTTTTCTTCTTCTATTCCTATTATTTTTAGGTTTGGCTTTTTTATGGTGTCCCAGATTTTCTGGATGTTTTATGTTAAGAATTTGTTGGATTTAACATTTTCGTTGAGTGATTAATCTATCTCATCTATTGTATCTTCGACACCTGGGATTCTGTCTTCCATCTTTTGCATTCAGTTGGTTGTGCTTGCAGCTCTAGTTCCTGTTTATTTACCCAGATTTTCCATTTCCAAAAGTCCCTTGGTTTGTGTTTTCTTTATTGCCTCTATTTCAATTTTCAAGCCTTGAAGTGTTTCCTTCAATTGTTTGATTATTTTTTCTTGGTTTTCTTTAAGTGATTTATTGATTTATTCCAATTTGGTGTTTGCCTTTTCCTCCATTTCTTTAGCAGAATTTTTTTATTTCCTCTTTAAGGGCCCCTATCTTCTTCATAAAGTTATTTTTAAGATCGTTTTCTTCTGCTTTATCTGTATTGGGATGTTCAGGTTTTGCTGTTATAGAACCACTAACTTCTGGTGCTAGCATATTGCTCTTTATGTTCTTGAATGTATTCTTACACTGTTGTCTACCCCTCTCTTCCTCCAATGGGTGCAAGTAGGGCCTGTGACTCTGGTGGTCGCTCTTCTTCCAGGTGTACATGTGGCCTACAGCTCCAGTGGTCACCAATGCAGTAGGGGATGGTGGGGGTGGGCAGAAAGGATGCTGCTGCCTAGTCACTGAGGGTGCGATAGGTGTGGGTGAGGCTCAGAATATATCCCCCCAGGGGCTGGGGCGGGGAAGGCAGAACTATGCAGGTGGTAGTTCAAACACTGCTTCCTCCAGGTGTAGGCTGGGCCTGTGGCTTTTTGTTCTACACAGTCCTGAATGCCTGGGGATCACTAGAAACACCATAATGGCCTTGAACTCTCAGAGAACTTCTTACTTCAGCCTCCTGAGTTCTTGGATTAAAGGTGTTCACCACCTTGCCTGGCTCTCTATGATAATTTTAACACTGTCTGTTGACCAGTTTGGTTGTGAGGGCAGAAGATGAGATCTGTGCTCTAGGGCAGTGATGTCAGCCCTAATGAGTAAGACAGGGTTCCTCTCCAGGGCATTGTGAACCTGTACAGAAACACACGACAGTGGTAGGCCCTCCACCATTTAGTTAAAGACTCGATGCTTGAAATACTTCCCCAAGTCAGCCAAATAAAAAGCTCAGAGAATTGGTATTCTATCCTCTCATAATGAATTGCATTCTGCCTGAAGGTGGTTAATGTCATCTACCTTATCTTAAAAACATGTGTAGATGTCCAAGCAAAGAAAGCATGGGTCACGTGAACACATATAACTCTATATATGTTCACAAGATTGAATAAATTGTTTTTGACCAAATTTCACCAATCAAAATGGGTTTTTTGTCTTTTGACATAGTGAAACAAGGTTAAAATTTATAAGGTTCACATTCTAGAACTGCACAATTAAGTTACAAAATATGTGTAAAAAGTAATACTAGTTTAAGTAAATTCGTGATTTTGTCTTGGAATTCCTTCATAAATATCCTTGGCCTCCTTTGGGCCATGGGCTATGGGTCAGTGTTTTAGTTACTTTTCTCTTGCTGGGGCCATGACCAAGACAATTTAAAGAAAAAAAGAGTTTATTTGAGGCTTAAAGTTTCAGAAGGTCAGAGTCCATAACCATCATAACAAAAACCATGGCATCAGACAGACATGGCGCTGAAGCAGTAGCCAAACGTTCACATCCTGAGACATAACCACAAGGCAGAGAGAGACACTAGAAGTGGTGCCAGTTTTTTGAAACCTCAAAGACCACCAACTGTGACATACTTTCTTCAACAAGACCACCCCTCCTAATCCTTCCCAAACTGTTCCACCATCTGTGGACTGCTATTCAATCATATGAGGCTATAGGGGTATCATTCAATCTACCACAGTTGGACACACCTGCAACTAATCTAAATGTCTCCACTTAGATCATAAATTCTCCAAGGGCAAGAATAATGTCTTATGCTTCTTTGTGGCCTGCACGATGTTCTACAGATTCAATAACATGCATTATGAACATATTTGCAATAAAGATAATTTATTGGAATAAAACATCAGAAACTGTAAAATGTGTCAACTGACCAGAATTTTTGGAAGATAATAAAGTTCTTTATGGCTTTTTGATATTGCCCAAGTATAATCTGTTGTTTGAGCCATTTAGCAGAGGTTATAACATTTAATTAACTCAGAAGGAATGAAGACTAATTGAGAAGATTTTATTTTCCCTTCATAATTGCTATCAATATGATAAAATTGTCCTAAAGCTGTCATTCTGGTCACATTAGCATATGCAGTTGCTGTGAAGCCCATATAATATAGTCCCCTATTATTTATGTTTCTGGATGGTTGGGATTAATGGAGAGGGCTTGCATTCATTAGAATAAAATTGTACTAGAAATATAATCTGACCCCATTACTAAGAGGTGTCTCTTGTCGGCTCTGGGCAGCAATTCCAGCTGTAGGCAGCAGAGGTAGTTGTTTTCATAGGAAACAGCAGATACTAATTACTCATATTTTAGTTTCTTTTCTAATTTTAATTTCAAATGTTGAAATCTTATGAATTATTGCTCCTTTGTGTTGTTATTTTTTCTTTGTTTCTTCTGTCCTCTCTTGAGTGTTTTTTGCCAGACCGGCCAGCCCTATCAGTTGTCTTTGTTTTACTCACTTGGTGACTAATTGCTCTTTCAATTACCGTGACAAACATAAATATCCCAGAGTGGACAGTATCATAATTACCCCACTTCATGAAATGACTGTGTCTTGTTTCTCCTGTAAGAAGATTTTAAATTCCATCTGACAAATACTGAGTTAGCTACCGTGTACTGTGGAAGATGGCACAGGGAAAATAAAAATGGACAAGTGTTTAGGAAATTTAAGGACAGACTGTGGAGAATGAGCATGAACATCTGCCTCTAGAGATGATTGATTCTAAATGTGACCGTCTTTGGCCCACTGTGTCCTGAGGTAAAACGCTAGTGTCAACATTCAAAGGAAAAGTACCAAATCCATATGACCGATTTGCTTCCTCCTTTCTCTTCCTACTAAGGTGGCTCCCGAAACTTTTAACTCTACTGACTGCCTAATCAATGGAATGTTGGGCACACTACGTCACTGGTTTTACCCTCAATTGCTTCAATAGGAAAATAAGCTGACTATACAAACTCTAGAAGACTGTAGTGATGCCCAAACTAAAGGTGGGATGTGAATGTGTCTCCCTAGTGTCTAGCACCAAAAGGTGCTCAGGAAATATTAGTTCTCTTTTTGTTTTTGAAGGTCCTCCAGCAGCATACTCATTTGGAATAGCTAGACTTCCTGAGCCAGAAGGGAATATGAAAAAATGACTGTAGGCTGCTGCCAGATAACTCAGGCTGCTACTGAAAATGCACTCATTTCAAAGCTTATATGATATGCATATGCAAGTAAATATTATATACTGTAAAAATTATTCAGCATGTGCATGTATACACACATGCATTTCTGTGTAAGCATGCTCTTAAGTATTCTTATTTGTGTCCCTCGTTTTCCTCACAGCTCAGTTCCTAGTAGAATTCTGAATATCACCACACATGCTGTCTTTTTTTTTTTCAATGCTTGAGGACAATTTTACTAGAGCTTAAAAGAAAAATGGCACAGTAAGCAAGTGAAAAATCTTGGTGGCTGCTTGGAGGAGGGAGTTAGAGACGAACAAAGGAAAAGGCCATGCTGTTCAAGTTAAGCCAGCAAGGAAGTAAACTGCATGGTGGAGAGGGGAGCATCAGAGGAAGAGTAAGAAAGCCCGAGAAAAGCCAGAGAAAGCACTCTTCAGCTCTGGCTAGTGTCTGAAAGAAAACAGACAGAAGAGAAAAAAATCTATGTCATGTTTTTTTTGAGTCAAGACTCAGAGAAACAGGCAAACCCAGAAGAACCCCATGTGTTTCTGGACTATGCTGGAGGTCAGGAATTCTGGAAAGGAAATATACATTACCTCATTAAAAGGCTAATTATTCCTCCCATTGCTTTAGTGTGACTTAAAGTGAACCCACCTTACTGAAACATGTTCTGTTGGCCAGATGTTAGGCCAGCCCGGCTGAATTGCCTCCTAAGGGAGCACACGACGGAATGTCTCCACCATGGTAGAAGCAATTCTTTTAGCTAGAGGGTAACATCTTACCATTTATGGGCCTTCAATGGTACTATAACACCCCCCCTGTAAAGAGGTAATCCTAAAATCATTTAGGAATTAAACCAGGGATCAGAGGCCCCAAATACTTCCAGCACTTTAGTTTTGACTTGTGGCCAAAGCCATGACTTCAGGCCCTGCCTCATTTCTAACTCCTATTCTCATCTCTTCCCTCTATTAGAGACAAGCGTGACTGCCCTGGAGAGGATGGGGAGTGGCTGAATCTCACTTCTTCCTGATGGGTGGGTTATTCAGGTGTGACAGTCGGAGTACCCTTCCAGTAGCAATAGTTTGGACACCTTGAAAATAGTTCATCAATAGTTCCATTTGTATGACAGCTAGATTGGGTGGGGGGAAGAAGCCTTGCCTAGAACATGGGAAGAGATGTGAGGGAAGAGTTAAAGCAAGTGTATTAACTTGACAGTCCCAAGGCAGATACAGACATAGGCTGCTCGTTCGTTCCCTGGCCGCCCAGACCTGAAATAATCACACAGAAACTATATTAATTACAACCCTGCCTGGCCAATTAGCTCATGCACATTTTGAGCTAACTCTTACATCATAAATTAACCCATTCCTATTATTTTGCATTTTACCATGAGTCTCGTGGTTTACCAGTAAGGCTCTGGTTGTTGGTTCACGTCTTTCTTTTTCGGTGGCTACATGGTGACTCCCTGACTCTGCCTTCTTTGCTCCTCTATCTTCTTGGAATTCCCGCCTTATTCTATTCTGCCCTGTCGTATGCCAAAGCAGCTTTATTCATTAACCAATTAAAGCAACTCATATACAGGACTTCCTACATCAAGCGGGGAATCAGAAGTAGTTGGAGAAGATATTTAAAAAGCCACTGCAGTCTTTTGATGGACACAAGAGCGTCCACCCATTATATTTCTCTTCATTTGTTTTCCTTTGGCTGCCAGGGCTGGACTTAAGAGTGATGAACCCAGGAGTGGTCCAGGTGGAGAGAGAAGAAATATAACTATTATTCAACTTTTAGGTTAAAAAAATTGAATCATTGAATCATCTCCCTTGGCAGCAAGTAGGCACTGCAGTGTTGAATTGAGCCAAGCTCACGGTGTTCTATATTTGGGGCATTTCCCATCTGAAGAAGAAACTCATCAGTAGGGATGAATATCTAAATAACATCTCGTAAGGATTTAATGTCTGGGGAGTGTGTTCCTTTGGACTGTTAAACAGCAACCATTTTTGTCTTTGGTTTTACTTTCCTGTTAGATGTTTAGGTTCATGTAAGTGATCAAAAGTAGCCATTTTTTTTTTTTTTTACTACCAAGACCAGCTGAGGATCTGGTCCTCATGGGTCACTTGGGTTTGAGAGAAGTCCCAGGCCTCACTCACTCTTCTTCTTCTTTTTTTTTTTAAACCAGTTCTTTCCTTTGTAGAAGATAACTCAAAGACTTTGTTTGACCAAGACTTTCCCTGGAAGCATTGAGGACATTTCCCTCTGAGTCCAGCCCCTGGGATATAGTAAACCCAAAATTTGTTTCCCACTGAGGGTCCTAAACTTGTAAACTTCAGCTGCTTACTGAACACACTCAGGAGACATCCCAGCAAGGAGGCATGGCACAGGACAAAGGACATAGAAAAGCACATAACTATTGATAAAGAAATAATTTAGGTAGTACCCTGAGAGAAGAGAAGGAATATTAAATATGTCATTTTAATTTATTTCATTTTCTGATATATGAGAGATTTCCAAGAGAGAATGAGTTTTCTCTTTAATCACCTTTGCTTAATTACAGATAAATCATTTTAAGGCATTACCCAAGAGATGGCGACTATATACTGTACTAAAGTGGGAAGTGTTTGTCTGTATCATATGCACAATAAGCTGCATTGATTTACTATAGTGAAACAGACACAGTATGTGCTCTATATGTGGAAGCAAATGAGAAGATTACTCCATCATTTTATCCCTGAAATCAGAAGGAATACATACAGGATTGAACCAAAACCCTATCTTTTAGTTATAGTGATTATGTGTTCAGTTAAAAATGTCTTAATAGCTGGTTGGTTGTGGCTGTACTTCTCTAACTCGAGCATTTGGGATCCTGAGACAAGAGAATGGTTTCGAGTTGGAGGTCATCCTGGACTCCAGAGTGAGTTCTAGGCCAGTCTCAGAAACATAGTGAGACTATGGTTTTGAAACACAAAACAGTGAACAATAAGCTAATTAATTACAGTAGACTATCTGACACACACCACAAGAAATTTCTACAGGAGATTAAAGAAAACATTTATTTTACTTTTATTGAAATAAAAATATACTTAAAAAATAGCCAGTTTCATCATAATTATAATATTTTGGAATGTCTTTACCAAAAGTATAGTTCCCTAGAATTTTTTTATAAGTGAAACTTTTGTATAGCAAGATAGTGTTCTACAGTGAAAATGTGTGACTTGATCTGGTTGTTCCTGCTGAACTCAATTACTAGAGCCCAACAGTGCTAAAATAGCTACGCTGAAAGTTATATTGATCACATATTCATGAAAACATAATTTCCATGATAATTTGGTTGGGTTTTGGTTTTGGTTTTGTTTTGTTTTGTTTTTGCACAGGGCTTACTTTCCTACTTAGGAATTATCATTCCTAACTAGAAAATCTTACCCCAAATAATTTTATATCTTGATATGTGGTAGCAAAAAAATTCCTCTGAAGTGGCTGGAGGCAAAAGCTGAGCCACTCTCAGGGCCCAGGGAGATGTAAGATTCCAATCTCCGCTAATGAGGAGAGTGAGTCAGAAGCTCAGGCTGTTCTCCACTGTTTTTGCTGTTTTCCCTGGCACCACAGCGAGTCACAGAGATTGGAATATTGAGCACTTCAGGCAAGAGCCAAGTTAATTTAAATTTTTATTGCTACATTTAGTCCTTGGCTTTAAACAAACCCAAAAAGAACCCTCCGAAAAAGTAATTTAGTAAATCATGATACCAATCAAATCATGGGCCAAATAGCAGTGCTTGGCTCTTCTTGGCTTCCTTTTGTTGTTGTCAAGACATAAGATAATTGAACTGACACGCAATATTTTACAGAGATGGAGTTGCGAATGCTCCCTTGGCAGGGCTGACGCTGGGGTCCAGAGACGGGCTCTCTCCCCACTTTTAGCCCAGCTGACTCTGCAGCGTTTCCTTCTTGCTCGGATTGCCCTGTGGATGATTAGCGTTGGTCCTAAGCTCTGGGTGCGTGGGCTGATCAATTTGGTGAGGCTCCAGTAAACGTGGGAGGCAGCTCAGATCAATGGCTATCAGAAACTCTATGATTCCTTGGATGCGCTATCAGTGAAGTGAAATGTTGGTCAAATGAAGGAGAGAGATGAGCAGAGAGGGGGAGGGAGGTGGGAGGGAGGGGAGGGGGCACTGTTGCGATAAAGACTGAACGGGTTGATGCAGGCAAAGAATTTAGCCTAGTGTTTCCAGTAGGGTAACCACTCAGGAAATCTTTGGCTATGCTACTACTGTAAATATTCACTGTGTTTGCTAGAGGAACACACAGGAGAAGGCAAATATTTTAAATAAATAGAAATGTATTATTTTCTCTTATCTGTTAGATGTTCATAAAAGAGAATTCAAGTTCAAGATTGCATCTGAAATTTAAAAGTGGTTGCACTCCGTTTAAATTGAAAAGTACTGTTGCTGGAGATGCATGTAGTCAGTAAAAGCTGCAAAAGGAAAATAGTGCTGTTCAGTATCCACTGGGGCATAGGAAACCTACCATTGTCCTCCTACTGTGCTTCAGCCAACCATCAGGACATTCCCCATCTGCATTCATGCACAGGGCCCTTTATGCTGCCTAAACACCACCCTACTTCAGATCCAGGCTTCTCACACCCCCCTCCAGGGTCTAGCCTGGCAAAAGCTCCAACCTCCACCTCCATGCATTTTCTGCAACCGACCAGATTTCTCCTGGATCCCACAGCCCCTGCACCAGCCAGTGTCGCCGTCCCTGCCTTCACCGCAGTGGCCCTCAAGGTTTAAGCTAGTATCCCTGGTACCTATTGGTCAAACCACAGGGCTCCCCCTCACCATCTCCAACCTATCCGCTCAGATCTCTCCACCCCCACACTCCAGGCGTGGAACAGGAAGCACACCCTCCACACCAGCCCAGTCCCCTGTGTCCATCGCATTTCATTCCACTCAAGCCATTTCCAGCCTGGAGTGCAGCAGTTCTTTTAGCACACACACACACACACACACACACACACACACACACACACAAACACACCCCTTTATTTTACATACTAGTCCCAATCCCCTCTCCCTCCACTCCCACTCACTCCACCTTCCCCCTCACCCTACCCCCATCTGCCCCTCAGAGAGGGTAAGGCCTCCCATGGGAACCAATGAATTCTGTCACATCACCACATTGAAGCAGGACCAAGTTCCCCCTCCCCCTTGTGTCTAGGCTGAGCAAGGTTTCTCTTCATAGGAAATGGGCCCCCCCCAAAACCAGTTCAGTCATTAGGGATTGCTCCTGGTCCAACTGTCAGTGGCCCCACAAACTGCCCAAGCCACCCACTGTCACCTGTTTTCAGGGGGCTAGGTTGGTCTTATGCAGGTTTCCTGGTTGTCTGTCCAGAGTCAGTGAGCACCTACTAGTTCAGGTAAGCTTTTTTATGGGTGTCCCCATCATGGTCTTGACCCCTTTGCTCATGTTATCGCTCTTCCCTCTCTCAACAGAACTCCCCGAGCTCTGTCCAGGGGTTAGTTCCACAATAACCTCTCGACATCTGCATCTCTGCATCTGCTTCCATCAGTGATTGGATGAAGGTTTTTAGTAGATCTCGTCTCTTTCTCCTTCCTAGGTGGATCCATGTATGTCTCTCTTAGGGTCCTCTGTTACCTCGCTCCTCTGGGGTTATAGACTGTAGGCTGGTCATCCTTTGCTTTATGCCTAATACTCACTTATGAGTGAGTACATACCATATTTGTCTTTCTGGGTCTGGTTTACCTCACTCAGTGTTAGGATTTAGGCATTATGCTGGCCTGCCCTGTCATCAGGCAGGATGTACCCAAGCGGTACCCTGGACAGCCCAAGGTCCTAGTCTGTATGCAGGTGCAAAGGTTTCTTTAAGGACAAGCTCTGCCCACTCCCTTCTCTCTTCCTTTCTGCCATTCTCTCTGAGGAGGCAGCTTTCTGTCTCCCTCTCTCTCTGTTTCTCTCACATTCTCTCTTCCCTTCCCATTCCCTTTATCTCAATAAAGCCCACACCCAAACTCTGTCTCTATGGTGGATTTGTCTGACCCTCAGGCATGGTCCTCACTCACCTAGTGGGTCCCTTTCGTGCCAGTTTACAACACTCAAGATAGTTTTTCCCACTTCCATCCATTTGCCGCTGTTGTTTATCACGGAGTAATACTCCATTGTGTAAATGTGCCACATTTTCTTTATCCATTCTCCAGTTGAGGGGCATCTAGGTTGTTTCCAGGTTTTGGTTATTACGAATAATGCAAGAGCAGTAATTCTTAACCTGTGAGTCAAGATCCTTTTGACAAGCTTATAATATTTGCATTATAATCCATAACAGTAGCAAAATTACAGTTATAAGGAAGCAACAAAACTAATTTTGTGGTTGAGGGTCTCCATGACATGAGGAACTGTATAAACGAGTCACAGTGTTAGGACAGCTGAGAACCAGTGCTCTAGACCCTACCTACCCCCACCTCTTCTCTCCTTCCCACCTTGGTCCATCCATACCAAACTCAGAACTAGCAAAGGAAATACACAAGACTGGATCTCATTGCAGGAATGCCGACAATATGAAAGATCAAGCCAGTGTCTCCTCTCCAAATCCTGCCAGTCCTGCAGAAATGCTTGTCAATAAGAGTGACCTAGATGGACTTCAGTGCACAGAAACTAAAAGAATAGTCATAAACCTCCGTAAGGAATTCAAGCAGTTGTAA
Source organism: Myodes glareolus (assembly GCF_982192425.1). NCBI lineage: Eukaryota > Metazoa > Chordata > Mammalia > Rodentia > Cricetidae > Myodes > Myodes glareolus. The sequence continues at coordinate 21,584,768 of NC_142040.1, read as the reverse complement.
GAACACGCAAAGAAACAGCTCAGTGAAATCGGGGAGGAAGAGCTCAAGAAGAGCAAACGCGTGAGTGATGCCCGGGAAAACACAAGCATACGGCAGACAGAAACGACACTGACCATCCAAGGTTTGAGAAGGAACGCAAGAAAGGGGTAACAACGCTGAAGAAGACTCAGACTGGGAAAAGATAGAATCTACAAACCCAGTTGCCTAAATAGAAAACGCAAAGGAAAACCTTACAGGAAGAGTGAACATGCCGGGCAGTGGTAGCGCACACCTTTAATCCCAGCACTCAGGAGGCAGAGGCAGGCAGATTTCTGTGAGTTCAAGGCCATCCTGGTCTACAAAGTGAGTTTTAGGACAGGTTCCAGAGCTACAGTGAAACCCTGTCTTAAAAAAAAAAAAAAAGTGAACCAAGCAGAAGAGCTCAAATGTAGGGCCTAGACCAAATGAGCAAGGAAAGTAAAAAAAAAAAAAATTAAGCACAGGAAAGAAATGTACAGGAAACGTGGGATACCATACGGGAGCTGGGGCACAATAGAAAGGAAAAGAGCAGGGACGCAGGGATGAGCAATCTGATCAGGGAACTGGGAAAGGGACGTTCCTTAGGGAGGGGATGGACATAAATACAGGAAAAGGAGGGAGGTGGGTAAAATAACAATATGTATGACTGAAAATCCACAGGGAATTGTGTTATTAATTATTTACCTAAAAAAACCTATAATGTACATAATTCAGTGTAAAATACACATATGGAGTTTTGAATGAACTTTTCTCATCTGGGTTGACAATGCTCCCTTCAAGAGCCAAAACCCACCTAACAAAACCCTCATGACATGAGAAGTTCAGCTTTGATTTCTTGGCCAGGACTGTCTAGGAGATTCCCAAAACATATACCTATTGTTAAAGACATCATGTACTTCAGAAACAGGGCCAAGAGACTCCCGAGCTGGAACTAACCTGAAACCACATCAACAACCAGCGAGGCACGATAATGCTAAGGGTACAGTAGTGCCACACACACATAGGTGGCAACCAACAGCTTTGTAACTGAACTTAAGACCATTCAACAGGAGGAAAACCATTTCTGGTACTGGAAACCTAGCTAACTACCCAGTGCTGGTGAAATCAAGGTTACTGGAGGAGAATTACCCCTCTTCACGGAAACTTCTCTTTTTAACAGAAAGAGGTCACTAGAGAAAACTACAACCCAACAAAATGCAGGGTTGTGAACCCATCTCAAGGGATATGTCTATAGAACACTCACACCTCAGGCTCTGGAAACATTGCGGAAGGGGCTCAGAGAGAAAATAGAAAGCCATGAGGATGAACAGCCTGCAGCTGGTTTGGAAAACTTAAAATCGAATAGAGGGAGATGCTTCATCATAGGTTACTGTGGTCCCAAGACTGGTGAAAGAACCGGTATTACTGCCAGTTGGAAGTACCAGTGGGACAGTGAAGCAAACTGTGCCCAAATCAGTATGACACAGTAATCTGAAGATTAGGAATGAAGTAAGAGGTGGAGGTTGATGCCCAGGTGCCATCATCAAAATGCTGAGGCCGTGTTAATGAAATAGGTCAACCAGGAAGAAGGAAAGAACAATGATAAAATACAAAGTCTAAGGAGTAGTCACAGGAAGAGAGTAAGAAAGAGAAACACTACAGGGTGAGGGAAGAGAAAGGGGAGGGGTAGAAACCAAGAGTGTTAAGAAAGGCCACAGTCTGGCTGTCATTTGATTGTACCACATTCTGTGTAAGGGCCAGGCCCCACTGGAATCTGTCAGCTCTCTGCTTGAGCACTTCGGTTACTGCTAACGTTGGATAATGAGGGCTGAGTTTTGGTACCCAGTGTTAGGTGTCGGTAGAGAGTTTGGTACCCAGTGTTAGCTATCGGTAGGGAGTTTGGTACCCAGTCTTGTTAGGTGTCAGTAGGGAGTTTGGTACCCAGTGTTAGGTGTCAGTAGGGAGTTTGGTACCCAGTGTTAGGTGTCGGTAGGGAGTTTGGTACCCAATGTTAGGTGTCGGTAGGGAGTTTGGTACCCAGTTTTAGGTCAGTAGGAGCATGAAAGGTCCGCTCCTGTGAAAGGAGCAGGTTGACGGCAGGAGTGAGCTACTGAGTGAGAGCCTGTTCTCACAGGACCACACTCATCTTCTCAAGAGTGGATTGTTGAAAATGAGACTATCTCTCATATTTGGTCTCTTCTGCACACATCTCTGCACCTTCTGCCATGAATTTAAGAGCACAAGTCTCTCACCTGATATACACACCTGAAATATGCCAGCCTCCAGAGATACGAACCAAACTAAACCTCTCCTCTTTCTATATTAGCCTCTCTGAGCTAATCTGTTACAGCAACTAAAGCTGGCTGTGACGGTTATTCACATCTTTGCATCTCCTCACTAATTGACCCCACAATGAATTCAGGGGCTATCTAAACTTTTTTCCCTAAAGTCTGTAAGAAGTGCCAGGCAGTGGTGGTATAATTCTTTAATCCTACCACTCAGGAGGCAGGGACAGGTGGATCTCTGTGAGTTTGAGTTTGAGGCCAGTCTGGTCTGCAGAGCAACTACCAGGCCAGGCTACAAAGTTAGAGAAAAACCCTGTCTTGGGAAACCAAAGAAGAAGAAGAAAAAAATGTCTGTAAGAAGGAACCAAACTGAAGCCATTTTGGGTAGAAGAACTTCCATTTTGAATAAGGGTCAAATAAAGTTTAAGTTTCTAAGACATCCACAGACCTCCCTGGAAACTGACATCCTGGTTGGCAAGGTGAAGCATGAATGGTGGATGTCATCCCGCCACACTTGAATAAACCTTGAGCAAACAAACCAATGAGAGCAAGATAAGTGTACCACAAAACAATGTCCCAAGGAAAGGCCCTCATCCCTGAATCCTGATTGGTGAAAAGTGTATTTGTAACTTGGCACAGATATTTGTGGTTTTTCTTCTTAAACATTTGCTGACAGGAATGCCTGGGGACTCAGTCAGCTAGTGAGGAGTCTGTACTGTTGTCCCTGACTGGTCAATTTCTGCCACGCAGCCAAGTAATAAAATCTTGCTTCGTGTGACCTCTTGTGTCTGCTTGGGCTGTTTCAGAGCCTCGGATCCACAACTTCTCTCCCTCAGAGCAGACCAGGGTACCTTATTGCCCCAGTAGTAGTTCTTGGATCAAGTCTGAGATGTTGAGATCTCTCTCTTTGTCTCTGTCTGTCTGTCTGTCTGTCTGTCTGTCTCTCTCTCTCTCTCTCTCTCTCACACACACACACACACACACACGTACACACACTTCACAAGGCTTCTGACTCACTGTTCTCCTTTTGTTCTAGCCTTTAGAGCCTATTATTAAATTACATCATTCCTTGGAGAATTGGTGGCCTATACCTATAATCCTAGCACCTTGGAGACTGAGGTAAAAGAATCTGGACTGTATAATAAAACTTTGCCTCCTAAACCCCAAACCAGCCAATACACCAATAAATAGCTTTAATCCATCACACAGTTTTAAACTAACATCTCTACATTGACATCTCTCAAATGTATATGTCTAGCCTAGATCTGTTCTTTGAAATCGACATTTGTTTATTCAACTTGGCACTTTGAGTCTCTGAAATGTCCAATGGACATCTCAAAATTCATGACCAACTACACAGAAAACTGAACTTCTGATTCCCTTCCACCTCAACCAATATAGCTTTCTCGATTTCAGCACGTTACAAATCTATGCATACAGCCAATTGGGCTGAAAACTACAGAATGCTACCCTTTTTTTCTGTTGTTGAAAAAGTTGCATGTAGCCCGTGCTGACCTCGGACTCACTATGTAGCTGAGGATGAATTTGAACTTCCGATCCTGCTCTTCCTACTTCCTGAGTGTTCAGATTGCAGCTATGTGCCATGGTGTCAGGCCTATGTGCTCCTGGAGATTAAACCCAGGACTTCCTGCATGCTAGGCCAGCACTCTTCCAGCTCAGCTACGCACCTAGTCCCTTCAGAATCATTTTAATCCCCCACTCTATCATTTTAACCACCCACTCTATCATTTTAATCCCCCACTCTGTTTTTGTCCCATATGCAATCATGAACATACCCTGTAAATTTTACCTATAAGCTGTGCCTGGAATCTTGTCAGTTATTATTCTCTAGGACTATTGTTCAAACTCTTAAAATTGTTTTCTTAATTATGTGTATGGTGGGGGGGAGTATGTGCATGGGAGTGTAGAATTCTGAAGAGGCCAGAGCCATCAAATTGTTAGCGTAAGAACACTACCACAGTTTAAAGGCAAATTTGAAGCAATCTTTAATTAAATACTGGCAAGGGTGATGGACTCTTTCTGGCCAGGTCCACCTCTGGTTTCCAGAAAGTGTCTGCAAGTCCTGTTTTGCAGGGGCTTAAAAAGGCAAAACCCATAATTCAGCACATTTCCCATGAGGTCCAATCAGGCAAGTATACATCCTGATGTGTTCCCGCCTGCACACCTCGTACCACATCCAATCAGGCAAGTATACATCCTGATGTTCTCCCTCCTGCACACCTCGTACCACATCCAATCAGGCAAGTATACATCCTGGCACATCTTTTGCCACATACCTTCCACCCACATGTGCTCAAGCACATCTGGTGCAGATGGGTCAAACAAACTTGTTTAGGGGAGGGAAACCATGTTGCCTTTTATCTCCCATAAACAATAGCCTTCAGTATTTCAGGAACTTGTAGATCAGAGGCGTTTTTGTTTCATGAATCTCATAGACATAGTAATTGAAACTTGAGATGTAACTTTGGCTCTCACAAGATCCCCCTGGAACTGTAGGGACAGGTGAGTGTGAGCTGCCTGATGTGGGTGTTGGAAACCACTGTTGGGTCCTCTGCAATATCAGCAAGTGCTCTTACCCATTAAGTCATCTCTTCAGCCTGCAAATGCTTCTTCTTCTTCTTCTTCTTCTTCTTCTTCTTCTTCTTCTTCTTCTTCTTCTTCTTCTTCTTCTTCTTCTTCTTCTTCTTCTTCTTCTGCTTCCTGCTTCCTGCTTCCTGCTTCCTGCTTCCTGCTTCCTGCTTCCTGCTTCCTGCTTCTGCTTCTGCTTCTGCTTCTGCTTCTGCTTCTTCTTCTTCTTCTTCTTCTTCTTCTTCTTCTTCTTCTTCTTCTTCTCCTCCTCCTCCTCCACTTCCTCCTCCTCCTCCTCCTCCTCCTCCTCCTCCTCCTCCTCCTCTTCTTCTTCTTTTTAACTTTTTGGGACAGGGTTTCTTTGTGTAATCCTGGAACTTACTTTGTAGACCAGGCTGGCCTCAAAGATCTGCCTGCCTTTGCCTCCCAAGTTTTGGAATTAAAAATGTGAGTCACCACCACCACCCAGCCAAGTGCTTTTTTTTTTTTTTAAATCTAGGTTATTAGCTATCTGAATCAGGACTCCACAAACTTTGCCTGTGAAGATCAAGTAGGAGACATGGCCTCTATTGCAGACACTCAGGTCTGATGTTATCTATGGGAAGCAGCCATAGGAAGTACTTAAATGAATTAGTGTGGCTGTGTTCCAGTAAACATTCTATTTGGGAAAAAAAAAAGGCACCAGCCAGACCTACCCTGGAGGTCATGTTTTACAGACTCCCAATCTGTACCACTTGTTGCTCTTTAACTATTGTTGCTGATTCCAAGCTTCCTCCTGAAATGAAGATATTGGTGAAAGACACGACCTGGAATAAGCTGGAGGAAGGAGAGGGTGCGTAAAGGCAGAAGATGAGTGAGAGGAAGATAAGCATGAAGATCATCCGGAGCTGCTCCTGGTTGAGGAGTCCAAGGACAAGCTGGGAGGACCTAGAGTCAGGGAAGTCTAGAGATCTTATTGAAATTCTCAGGCACAGTGAGAACGGATGATGAAACACACAACGAAACCCATAAGAAAGAACGTTGGTGCTGTGACCTCCTCAGGCCACCCCTTGCAGCTGAGGATTGCTAGGGATCCTGTAATCTTCTAACTCTTCTACACGGTCGCTTTTCCAACTTAAAAATCACTGGAATTCTACGCCCAACATCAAACAGTAGGTTCCTCCCACACCTCTGGCCAGGCCTCCATGAGTGTGTTATCGCTCGGCAGTGCTTCCTCCCACCCCCATCCCCCGTGTAAAAAACGGCCCAGTACTGGTCAACTGCTTGCCCATTGAACTTAAAACCCCTTGCTTGGGCCTCCGACTCGAGGTGACAACATAGGGGTTCGGTTTGTGCCCGTCCATTCTCACGGCCCCTGGACTGTGAGTGAGTTCAGCTTGAGCTGGAGTTCGGTCGCTGGATCTTCTCACCTTACTCATGGAGACTGCATTGACCTGTCCTCAGATATCAAGCTACATAGCTGTCTATCATCAGCTTACATTCTGCCTGTGACTGTTAGTTGGAAATACAGCCTACTTTTTCTGTGTTTTTCTATCTGCTTTCCGTTCCTGGTAAGTAATCACACCCATGCTAAACTGTCCCTTTCTGCCGGGCCCCACTCCACTTCCGCTTCCGTCCAGCAAGCTCGACTCTGACTCCAGGCTTGGCATAATGGCATAATGGCTTGGCATAATGGGTCTCTGTCCTGCTGGCACCCTACATGCTGCCTCCCACCTCAGGAGTGGAATCTGTCTCTCCCCGATTTACTGAGCCTTATTTCTAACACTGCTGCAGGCGAAAATCCTAAACCTGGAGCTTCTACCAGCCCACTTCCCAACTTTCTGTCAGTCCGCTGGGACAATTGGTCAGAGTGCTCCCTTTTGGCCTTGTACCTCTGGTGCAACTGCCCTTTCTCGGGTTCTCCCCTCGCACTTCACTTACTTACTTCACTTAATGAGCGGAGCGTTCATTTTTCAGACCCAGGGACCCTCAGATTCTCTCTGGGATATTGTTCCCTTTTGGCCTTGTGCCTCTTGCACGGCTGCCATTTCTCAGGCTCCACCCTAGACTGCACTCATTGAGTGCTGCATTCTTTTTTGGACCCAGGGCTCCTCAGATCTGTGGATCTTTTTCCTTCCACAATGTTCCCTTCCGGCCTAGTGCCTCTCAGGAGACTGCCCTTCCTTGGCCCCGTTATCTTGTGAATGAATGGATAACGGCCTGAGCCAGTTATTTATTTTTCTGCCTCACTCATGGGAAACAGGCTGACATTTCTAGCTGCTGCCAACAGATGGCTAAATTTAAAAGAGTGTCCACCACGTGGACAACCATGGCTGCTGCCATTTTCTTTGTGCTTAACAAAGGGAGGAGCCAGAGGTTCGGCCCCTAGCCAAAGAGTGCCAGCGGCAGGCTCTCCTCATGAGTCAGCTTCCTCTCGCTCATTTTTCATTTAACTTGATGTGGAACTTAAATTCAACTGTGTGTAAATGTATGCATACTTACTGTTAAATGTTTTAAGTTCATTATATCTCATTCCAGACTAAGAAAGCAGTAAGTCTCATATTTTAAATTGATGTGTACTTTTAAGTCTCTTACAAAAATACTGTATATGTAATCTAACCCTGCTTTAAAATATATTAAGCTATTCTCCACTATTGTAAGCTTCTATTGCAAACTATTTTTTCTCCTTTGTCTTTCACAAGAATAAATCTTACCTGTGTGAGGACAAATACAAGTTATCAAATTTCTCTCTCACGCTGCCTTTCATAGTCTTAGAGATACTCTTCATTGTGCAAAAACATCTGTCACAGTCATTCCGACATAAATATGCTGCTGTTTATATAACGTGTATGTCTAAAACTTATGTTTTCACAAACTCAAAGAATTCTTGTGAGTTTCAGGGAGCTGAATTGAAGGATCCATCTTAAACAGGTCAGATACACCCCTCTCAGTTTCCTGATCCTGAAAAAAATTTTTTCTTCCTAAACTTAACTTTGTCCTCTTTTCTGCCAACACCTTGCCATGTCCAAGAGACACCGGACAGTTCCATACCACGAATCCTGGATAGGAGTAACGTAACCAGCTACCCAGGACATGGCCAAACACCCCAATTGATGTTTGGTGTCCACAAGCCAGCAGAAAGTAGCCTTGAGAGACCCTATACCCCATTCTCATCCATTGGTGACCCCTAGGCCCCCCAAATTTTATAATAAACAAAAGAGTGGAATGTTAGCACTTTGGCACAATGTCTAGCCACCCCAAAAGCTGGCACTTCCAGGTTCCAGGACCGTGTATGCACCATCAAGTGCTTGGGCAATTTGTATAGCTACCCAGGGCCCTTAAGCCCTGTGCAACGTTACGTGTAGCATGGTCACATGATCTGTGCATGATGCAGCTACATCTGTGTAGCTACATGCACTAAGCAGCCTTTAAAAGCTGGACACACCAGCTCCTTGCTCTCTCTTTCCATCACTCTTCTAAAGAGGTAACTACTGCCTCTCTCCACCTCCCTTTCTCTCTCTCTTTTTCTCTTCTCCCCCCTTTGCCCTTTTCCCTCTTCTCCCTTTCCCCTCCATAACCCACTATACAAACTCTATACCCAAACTCTCTCTCTGCATATCTGTCTGTCTCTCACCCACCACGTCGCCCACCCACCAAAGGGACCTGCCAAGGCCTCAGGTGATGCCACCCATGGGACACGTCCCCCACCACCTGTTCATAAATGATAACACTTATCCCCATGTCCTGTGACGTCCTCCACTCTATCATACAAGACACTTATCTAAGCTTCAGATATGTATGTTCAGTGTTTCCTTGAGTTTTGAGAACAAGGTCTGTGTGTGAGTGTGTGTGTGTGTGTGTGTGTGTGTGTGTGTGTGTGCGCGCGCGCGCTCGCACGTGCGCATGCCCCACCCCCAATTCCCTTTCCTCTGCATCTCACTCATTAAGGCTCTTGCCTACTTTCCCCATTCAAACTCAGCTTAGTTAATGCTGGCTCCAAAATGGTTTCTTTGATCAGGTTTTTGCCCGACTTGGGACTCATGACTTTGTGAGCTCGTCCTGCACCTGGCACCAGTTCCCATCACTGTTCATCCCGAGGGTATCGTGTGATGTGTAAGTTCATACAGAAAAATGTCCCATACTGAGAAACAAGTGGTGCTGCGGTGAGACACTGAGTGAGGGTCCTGTGCACAGCCACATTAGCAAGAGTGAGCCCACAGGGCCAGTTATACCGAAACATCTAAGAAGTCCTGAGAAGAATGTCTTAGCAGGGTCACAATAGAAAAGAGTGCACCCCAAAATAAAGTCACCCAGAATTTATTTGCAAAGAAGAGGTTGGGCTATAGAGAACCACAGTATAGCACCAAGAATCCCCCATTTAGTTTTTCTTAGCCCAAAAGGGTGTGAGGACAAAGAGAAGGGGGGAGGAGAAATGAGACCCTAGAACCAAGATGCATGTAGAATAGGGATGGACCGTGAGGTACCCAATGTCAGTCAAATGGAAGAGTCAGCCTGAGGCAGGCTCAGAAGAGGAAGCTAGGGAGATGAGTGCTCTGCTTCAGTGAGCCTCTCTTCCTTCCTTTCCTTCCATGACTCTTGGGTAGTTGTATGTCAGCTTGACATAAGCTGGAGTGGTATGTGAAATTACCTGGCGCGAGCAAGAAGGAAACGCGGAACGTGCATCAAACCCGCTTAGGAGTTTATTGGGAGGGCATGTACAGGCGTGGTGAGGTTGGTGTGCAGAGAGAGAGAGAGAGAGAGCGTGAAGATGGCGCATCCAGCTTTTAAAGCCTAGCACGTGCGCACAGGCGGATGGCGTGGTTATGTCATCCAGCAGATGGTGGAGCTCACGTATGCACGCAAGGGCTCATGCTATAAGGCAAAATAAACCTTCTCCTCCTCAAATTGCTTATGGTCTTGGTGTTTCATCACGGCCATTAAAAGTCTAAGGCACTCCTTAAGACAAACTCAGTGGGAAGCCAGAGGGCACAACAGTCCACACCCACAGATGTCCTGCAGAATGACCTACACTGGAAAGATCAGACCTGTCCTGGGAAGCCCAATGGTTTGCTCCATGTGATGACCAACTAGAGACAGGGAGAGAGACAGAGGACTGACCATGAAAACCTGGCTGAAAAAATTACCCAAATGAAGGTAAGTGTGTGATTTGAAAGAAAGTGGCTCCCAAAGGGAGTGGCACTATTGGGAGGTGTGGCCTTGTTGGAAGAAGTGTGTCATTGTGGGGCTGGTATTGAGCTCTGGCTGAAGTTTCACTCAGTGTGACAGTCGACTTCCTGTTGCCTGCAAGATGTAGCACTCTCAGCTCCAGCATCACATCTGCCTGTAAACCACCATGCTCCCCAACATGATGATAATGGACTGAACCTCTGAACTTGCAAGTGAGCCACCCCATTAAATGTTTTCTCTGTAAAAGTTCTCGTGGTCTTGGTGTCTCTTCACAGCATCAGAAAACCCGAACTAATACAATAAGCCATATAATAGCTCTATGATATCGGTACCCAAGGCACAGTGAAATACTGTATGCTAAGTGAACGAGAAGCAGCTAGGGGCATGGTAAGTAACCTGTGAGTTCTTCAGAGAGAAGCTACCTGGAAAGTGAAGGGCTCTAAAGCCAAGTGAGGAAAACAGGCACTGGGCATCTTTAGTCGGGAGGTCTAGAGACCTTGGCTAATGAAACTGTCATGGCTTTAAAGATTTTTAAAGGCTTCCTGGTAGAAAGAGATGGATAGCCTTTTGTGTAATGTTCAGTAGGGAGCCTTAGATATAACAATGAACTTTCTACTCCTCGGTACACAAAAGGCTCATGCCAGCCAGAGTTCTGGGGCTTGTGTGGTCCTCAGCTAAGAAGAGGTCAGAGCTGGAGCTGGGTAAATAATCACCTGGAGATGGTTCTCTGCTTCAGAAGACAGTTGGACTTTACAATATCTGAATTTACTTTAGTGTGGAGAATCTAAGATTAATTCTTCCCTTAATAAAAATCACCATGATAGTCATCACAGCTCAGGAGAGAAAATTAAATCTGGCTTATGATAAGTTAAATCCAATAATAAAAAAAAACCCTACAGATTTTGTCATTGCTTTAACATTCCTTTTCTCCCCTGTCCTCTTTCATTTTCAGAAATGAATTCATATGAAGTAAATCTATAAAGGGGAGCCATGGCAGGGCGAACACCGCAGAAAAGGCAGCAGCCCGACTAGTCGGCTCAGCAAGGGGAGACAGGTGTGAAAACTCATTACAACTGGGAGCTCTCACCCAGCTCAGCCTCTCCTCAGAACTTCTAATAGAAAAAGGCGAATTTGCTTTACCGGCCCCCTACACTTCCATCAAATAAAGGGATAAATTAGAGAGATGTCTTTTCCTCTGAATTTATTTTGATCTAAAATGCTATGATCTCTTAGGATGTGTTGTATGGCTTCTCAAAAAATTACATCCTGGAAATCTCATTCTTAAACCCATGGGGAGCAGGCAGGGCTCTCCTTTACTTGGACAAGTAAGTTGAAAGGAAATGGGATTTGATTCAAGCCTGCTTGTTCACAGCTGCAGATTATGTGCTCAAAATATGGCCAAAAAATAAGCACGGGAATAACCACTACTTTGTTTCGTATTTCAAGATAACGTTGCAGACATTTGTGTCTGTTTTATATTGATGAAGTTGGAAAAATAATTAATTTGTAATTGTGTTAACTTTTATTAGCTCTGTATTTTTCTTTCTCTAGTACAAATTCCTCTAAGAACTGGGAATATCAGCAGTTAAAACCACCCAGGTTCAATTCCCAACACGTACATGATGGTTCACAGCCACCTATACCTGCAAGCCCCAGAGATCTGACCTCCTCTGAGGACACTGCACACACATGCTACACTGCCACCCAGGCCGGCAACTCACACACGTAAACAATAAATGTCACTGGGCAGTGGTGGCACACACCTTTAATCCCAACACTCAGGAGGCAGAAGCAGGCGGATCTCTGTGCATTCAAGGCCAGCCTGGTCTACAAGAGCTAGTTCCAGGACATCTAGGACTGTTACACAGAGAAACCCTGTCTTGGAAAAAAAAAATCAAAAAATTCTTTCAAGAATGAGAAAATCTTAAAAAAAAAAGTCACCAAATTCAGGGAGATTACTTAAACATGAGGACCTGAGTTTGAATCCTCAGCACCAGCATAAAATGCAGATGTGGCTGCAAGTGTCTGTAACCCCAGCATTCTGAGATTGAGATGGACGAATCTCAGGAGCTTGCTGGCTATAGCCAGAATGGTTATCAGATTCAATAAGCTGATGTTTTAGGGGCAAAAAGGCAGAGGTGGAGGAGTGGGAGGAAGGGAGGGGGGAAGAGAGGGAGGGAGGGAAGGATGAAAGGAGAAGAGAAGACACATGATGTCCTCCTCTGATTTCCATGCGTACAAACATACATACAACACACACACATATACACAGGAGTCATGAAACCACAAGAAAAATGACAGCGATGCCCTGAACATCTCTTCGATCCCAGGCTCTTTACATACATACATTTTAACTTGTTAGCAAAACCTTTTCTATGTAAATGAAGGCTGATGCTTAAAAAGTGTTTTACTATTTTTTTCCAAGGTCTTGTGAGTAGTAAGTTATAGGGCTTAATCCTAAGTCTAGCTTCTGTTGCCCTATCCAGTTCACATACATGTAATACCACACTTCCTAATATCACAGTATAGTAGGGCCTATTTTTTTCCTTTCAGATAAATCCCCACTCTCTCCTTCTTTGTTGTAACAGAACACTGGGTTTTAGCTAAGTCTACTGCGTAACTGGTGCCACTTTTCAGCTTCTCTTACAGCGAAGGGTGAGACATAGCTAGAAAGTGAGGCACATATAATTTAAGGTGGAAGTTTTGATGGAGCTCCTCTCTCCCAACACTCTCCTTTGCCCTCCATAATGCAGATGTAATGCTATGGCTCTACTAGACATTTTGGATAGCCAGGTAGATGGGGTAGATGCCAGGCTGGAGGAGGAAGAGCACCTTCTGATGCTCTCTTTCGACCTCACAGAGACACCATGCTCTTTCTGGTCTCCCTATTCCAGGACTTCTGCTACATACATATGAAGCAAACTACCATCTCTTTGAGCCCTCTGTTGGACACAGTGTATTATGCTCAATTTTTTTGCTCAATAATTCAAATTGATCCCCAACTCCCCGATGCTCTAAAATGTCTTTGATGTTTATTATATAAAATTTAGCTTAAATTCTATCTTGTCTCTAAAGCATTCCCTGGCCACAACTTTATTTCTCTCCACAGTTAATTTCAAACAAGCTCCTGGGTATTTATAATTACCTATATTATTATTATTATTTTAAAGGCTTCTAGTTATGGACAGTCAAGATAGTTTAACAAGTAAAGGTACTTGCTGCCAAGCCTGAGGATCTGAGTTTATTTCTTGAGACCTACATGATAAAAGGAGAGAACTGACTCCCATAAACTGCCCTTTGACCTTTTGACCTCACATTCTCTCTCTCTCTCTCTCTCCCTCTCATACACATATACACACAAACACACAAACAAATAAACATAATTTAAATTTTTTCAAGTTTCTAAGTACAGATGAATTTTAAACACACACACACACACATGAATCATACAGTCTTTTCAAAGGCTGTTTCTGAGTCATAAAGGTCGAAACCCTTTCCCAGCATGGATTGCAGTCACTACACCATGTGTGTGCTTGTCTTAGTTACTTTTCTATTGCTGTGATGAGGCAACACGGCCAAGACAATTAGTAGAAGAAAGAGTTTATGGGGTACTTATGGTTCAAAGGGCTAGAGTCTATAACCATCATGGTCGGGAACATGGCACAGGCAGGAAGGCATGGCTCTAGAGCAGCATCTGAGTGCTTACATCTGGTCCACAAGTAGAGGGTAGAACGAAAGAGACTGGACCTGGAGTAAGGTTTTGAAATGTCGAAGTCCACCCCCAGTAACACACCCCTTTCAAGCAGGCCACACCTCCTAATCCTTCCCAAACAGTTCCACCACCTGTGGCCCAAGTATTCAAACATATGAGCTTAGGTGGGGGGCAGGGGACACACTCATTAATACCATCACAATACAAACAAGCAGTGGTGGTACACACCTTTAATCCCAGCACTTGGGAGGCAGACACAGCTGGATCTCTGTGAGTCCAAGGCCAGCTTGGTCTACAGAGTGAGTTTCAGGACAGCAAAGGCCACACAGAGAAACCCTGTCTCAAACAAATAAACAAAACAACAACAACAACAAAACCACCACAATACTTCAACAGCTCTGGACCTAGATTAAGAGGAAACTTCTAGATGCTTACAAGTAGTCAGTTGTAAAATATTTTGGAAACATATTATTTTCAAATACTACCTATTATACACATATATACCATATGTGGTCTGTCATTTAGAATAATACTACAAAAAATACTCACATTTATTTGGTAAGACATGAACATTGGTCCCAGTAAGATCAGCTGATGTGGATCAATCAGATCTGAAGCCTGATTCTGGGTAAAAATGGGCGTCTGAGAAAAGTATGAAGCTTTCCTAGAAGTGCTCCCCCTGCTGTACAGCAGGCAGAAGAGACAAGTCAGGTGCCTGTCTAGACCCAGGCCTTTGCAGCTCCTCCCATTCTTTTCCTAAACTCTTATCCAGCTGCCTGGGATGGAGACCAGGGGGCACTGTTGTGCGCTTCAGAGCAGGGACTCTCCTTCACTTGTTAGTGTAGACTAAGATCCAGGAAATGAAGTTACTGGGTCAAAAGTCAATTGGACTTTCCACTTGTACTTGTGCTAAGATTTGTTAATTCTCCCCGGATTTTGTACTGATTGGCACTCCCACACACGAGTGTGAGAGGGCAGGTTTCCCACAGACTTTTCAATGTTTTAGAGGTTGACTGACAAAGAAATAGGATCATACTGTAGTTTTAATTAGCTGCTCTCATGAGTGAAATTAAGCTTCATGTTTTTTCTTTTTCCTATTTTTTTTAAAAAAACAATTAATTGGAAATGCTGCTTGGTAACAGCCATGTTTTGCTATGTAGGAATCTGTCATTCCTAGGGCCAGGAAGGAACTGGCCTTGTTTCCAGCCCTCTCAATCAACCCCAGTTTTGGTTCTACCCTCCAGTTTAGTGTATAATTATTCAAATTAGTGATGAATCTCTTTGGCAACAAATTGAGCCTCTGCAGAAAATGAACCAAGAGCCATAAAAAGAAAATAGAAGCTGAATTTTTAGCCTTTGAATCAATCTGGGCTTTTGAAAAAAAACCAAGCAAAAAGCCAGAGTCTCTCCAAATTACTGATTTACACAACAATTTCCTCACATCTGATGTTTTCCCAGAGTTAAGTTAATGACTTGTAGCTCTTTTCTTCTAGCTCAAAAATAGACCATATGAACTGAATTCATTCTTTAAATACATTTATTTGGGCAGCTCCTTCCGTCACTGAAGATTAATCCTCCATCTGTATAATAACTTGGATGACAAACATGCCCATTTTTCTGGGTAGAAAACCAGATTCTGATAAGAGTCCCAGGCCAATATCAATGGCCAGGCTGCCTGCCAATAATGTATGGCAAGCCTAGTTTCCAGTAGCAATACTTGAGGCTCTAAACTTTAAATCAAACAGAGCTGAAATACAATCTCTGACGTACCTCCAGTGATATTCTGAGCAGATATACGACATCACAGTGGAGCTGTGCCTCACACCTCTGTCCTTCTAGTGGCCTTTACACTGCCTAGATCTGAGGTTTTCCATGTCTGAGGTTGTTTAGGACCATAGAAACCATGAAAGCCAAAACTAGAACAGTATTCAGAGCCATATTTACGAAATACGACCATTTGCCAGACTCTGTTCTAAGAACATTAAGGATGCCATCTTGCTATTTTTTCCAGCAGCCTGTGGGGTGTAGTTTATAATTACTCTCTTTGAACAGAGGAAGAAACCTTCAGAGGTTAAAGGCCTTGCCCAAGGTCATCCAGATGAAGACAGGAGTCTCACCCCAAACGACTTTATTCCTAGCATTACTTCATGTGAAACTTCAGGGACAATCTGATCAAAATTCTATGTTATTATCATGTTATTATATATTCATTGATTACATTTTTATGACCATGGAATTCAGCTACATAAAGGCCTCTTGAAGCCTTTATGTAGTTGGTCCTGTGTTAAGATCATTGGCTCTTAGCTTAGAGGCTTGAAGCCCAGCACCCATGTGATGGCTCAGAACTATCTATAACTCCAGCCCCAGGGAAGCTGACATCCTCTTCTGGCTTCTAAGGTCACTTTATGAAAGAAAACACCCAAACACAAACAATTGTTTTTTTAAATATCTTAAAGGTTTCAGAAGTCTTAAAGCATGCCAGATGAGAACCATCAAAACCTCTAGCATCCGTCCTCAGAAACATCATGTGCCTGTTCTTGGTACGGTGTCTCTTAAGAGAGAAAGGAATGATTGGGGCATGGTAGCCCATGCCTTTAATCTGAGCACTTGGGAGGCAGAGGCAAGTGAATCTCTGTGAGTCTGAGGCAAGCCTGATCTATATATAGAGAGTTCCAGGATAGCCAGGTCTACAGAGAAACCCTGCCTCCAAAAACCAGAGACACAGAGAGAGACAGAAACATACCCTAAACCTTGCAATAAGTTTTCAATGATTAAGAATCAAGCCAACCTGGCTAAGTTCAGAAAAATACCAATACAGATATTTTACTACCAATATTTTAGTAACTGTTCCATGTAATGTGTAGAACATTTTTATACTACATTCTTCGTCAGCAGGCTGGGAAACAGCTTATTAGGTAAGTAAGGTATTTGCTCTGAAGTTTGAGAAGCTGAGCTAGATTCTTGAGACTCATGCTTTTTTTTTTTAAGATGGATATTTCATTAGTCTTCTGCCTGTAATTCCAGTACTATGGAGGTACAGACAAGTAGATCCCTGGGTCTTGGTTACCAGCTGTCCTAGACTACTTTTTGAGTTCAAGGCCAGTGAGAGACCTTGCCTCAAAAACACTGTTGTCTGTTCCCTAATAAATGACATTGAAGGTTGATGTCTGGCCTTTACTTGCATGTGCACAAACATGTATCTGCACATACATGAACACACACAAAATATTCATTGTTTAACTTAATTTCCACTTTAATGGAGGGTCTTGTATTTTATCTGGAAATTCTAAATCCACTAAAAGGAAAAGATCTGTTGTGAGTGTTGAAGACATTTCTACTTTTACTCTGTACTTTTCTACATCCTTTGAATCATTTCTAGTTACCAACATTCTTGAAACTTTCCCCTAGACCTACCATAAATTTAATATGTGCCATGGTCATACCAGTCTTTGACAAGTGTAATAGAATTACCAACTATGGTAGTTTAAATGTAATTGGCCCCATAAGCTTATAGGAAGTGGCACTATTAGGAGTTGTGGCCTCATTGGAATAGGTGTGGCTATGTTGGAGGAAGTGTGCCACTGTTGGGGTGGGCTTTTAAGTCTCCTTTGTTCAAGCTTCCCTCAGTGTGATACACAGTTCACTTCCTGTTGCCTATCATCAAGATGTAGAACTCTCAGTTCCTTCTCCAGCACCATGTTGCTATGGGATAATGCTCTTGTACACTGTAAAGATTTGTCACTCGTATTGGTTTAATAAAACACTGATTGGCCAGTAGCCAGGTAGAAAGTATAGGTGGGATAACTGGACTAGGAGAATTTTGGGAAGAGGAAAGGCATAGAGGCAGTCGCCAGCCAGATGTAGAGGAAGCAAGATGAGAACGCCTTACTGAGAAAAGGTAGCAAGCCATGTGGCTAAACATAGATAAGAATTATGGGTTAATTTAAGTTGTAAGCACTAGTTAGTAATAAGCCTGAGCAATAGGCCAAACAGTTTATAATTAATATAAGCCTTTGTGTGTTTATTCGGGACTGAATGGCTGCAGGACTGGGTGGGACAGAAACTTCTGCCTGCCTGCATGCTGCTGTGTCCCACCTTAATGATAATGGACTAAACCTCTGAAACTATCAGTTACCCAATTGAATGATTTCCTTTCTAAGAATTGTCATGGTGTCTCTTCACAGCAACAGAAATCCTAACTAAGACACCATCATTTACAGAATTTATTATAGAAGAGTGATTATGTGAAAAAGTTGAGTTATATTATTATAATAAATGTTAAGAAAACAAATCATCATTGCACACCAGGCACTGTTAATAGAACTTTATATTAGTTGACTAATTATTACAACAAACCTTGCAGGTATGTGAACCTGTTTTATACAGGTCAAAAACTAAATAAGCAAGATTAAATGATATGCTCAAAACAATGTATAATCTGTTTGGAATGCACTGTTTGATATGGTAGTCACTAACAGAATGTGATATTTCAATTAAAATGAGAAAAAAATCCGTTCCATATATGCAAGCCATATTTCAAGTTTTCAATACCTAAATGTGACTAGTGGCTACTGTATTGGGCATTGCATATAACATGTTTCTGTCATTGCTGATAGGACCATTTTACAGGGAACATGTTTGCTTTAATGTTCTGCTGTTGCTGCCCTGGACGTTGTAATAATTTGGGGTATTAGGGGTGTAATTCTGTTTGTAGTGTGCTTCTCTGACATGCATGCACAAATCCCTGGGTTCGATCCTCACCACTTCATAAACTGAATTTGGTGGTATAGTGGGGGTTGGAAACACTAGGATTAGCAATTCAAGATTGGCAGCATTAACAGTTCAAGGTCAGTCAGGATATGTGAGACTCTGCATCATGAAATCTGAATAACTTTTGAATGTTGGGCACTGTATTTTCATTTTTCACTGAAATCTTAAATTAATGCAGTAGATCTTCATGGAAGAATGTTTTATAGGATAGCAATAATGCATAAAGAAAACATCGTAGCTGGGCAATGGTGGCGCACACCTTTAATCCCAACACTCGGGAGGCAGAGGCAGGCAGATCTCTGTGAGTTTGAGGCCAACCTGGACTGGTTTCAAAGCTACAGAGAAACCTTGTCCTCAAAAACAAACAAACAAACAAACAAAACAAAACAAAAAAAAGGAAGGAAGGAAGGAAGGAAGGAAGGAAAGAAGGAAAGAATTATCATAATAGACCTTATTGAAAAGAGAAAGTTAACTCTTCAGTGTTGATAAAGGCTAGCTCCTTCTGCATGGAGTTATAGTATTTTGTCTAGCTTCTCATCCCCTCAAAGTGTGTGTGTGTGGGGGGGGGGTAGATTTACTCATGATTTACTTGCAATTCTGAGTTTCCTTGAATGTGCTCAGGAGGTGACCATCAGCTCCTGTCCCACTCTATCACCCTGGGACTGGCCCTAAAGGAGCCTCAGCAAAATAAAGAAACTAACACAGGGTGAGATGGTGGCACAGGCCTTTAATCCCAGCACTTCGGAGGCAGAGGCTGTCAGATCTCTGAGTTCTAGGCAAGCTTGGTCTGTAGAACGAGTTCCAGGAAATACAGGTCTACACAGAGAAACACTATTTCAAAACACACACACACACACAAACAAAACAAAACAAAACAAAAACAAAAACAAAAACAAAAAAAACCCCGAACAAACTAAAAAGGAAAAAGAAACTAACCCTGAAGACAGTATTTGAAACCAGTCTTCCCGTTGGATGAATGCTTCTAGAAGAAGTATGATGATAAAAGACTAGCCAGTGCCTCAGTTCACAACTGCCCCACAAACACCAACCACTAAAATTTGTTAATTTACCCCTGTAGGCAGAGGCTGCTCGTTCATTTCAGGCTGCCCAGACCTGAATAATAACACAGAAAACTATACTAATTACAATACTGTTGGGCCAATAGCTTAGGTATATTTTTAGTTAACTCTTACATCTTAAATTAACCCATTTCTATTCATCTGTGAATCACCATGAGTCTGTCCCACTAAGATTCAGGCTGGCAAGTGGTGACTGGCATCTTTCTCCTCTGGCAGCTACATGGCATCTCCCTGACTCCACCTACCTTCTCTCTATATCTCTTTTTGGATTTCCTGCCTGGTTTCACACTACTAAGCCATTGGCCAAAACAACTTTTTTTTATTAAACAATGGTAATAAAGTATATGCATAACATACAAAGGGGAATCCCTCATCTTCTCCCCTTTTCTGTCTAAATAAAAAGGAAAGTTTTGGGGGCCGGAGAGATGGCTCAGTGGTTAAGAGCATTGCCTACTCTTCCAAAGGTCCTGAGTTCAATTCCCAGCAACCACATGGTGGCTCACAACCATCTGTAATGAAATCTGGTGCCCTCTTCTGGCCTGGAAACATACATACAGACAGAATATTGTATACATAATAAAGAAATAAATATTAAAAAAAGGAAAGTTTTAACTTGAATATAGTAAAATTACATATAACAAAACAGGTCTCAAGCAAGAATTACAGTTAAAGTATTTCTTTGTGAGTCTAAAATTTCATATCTAATTTATCTTTTTCATCACTAAGGAAAACTATAACTATCTGTCTTCAACCCTATCAAAGATCCCAGAGACTCACAACCTGAAGAGCTTTGTCATGAGGTTTATGGGTTAGGAACTTTCACATGCCTAACAGTACAGAAGATATTTCAGAAAATGAATAATTTGTGTATTTATCTCAAGGGTTATTGGAAAATAAATAACAGTTCAGCAAAAACTATGTGCTTGACAGGAAAACTAACTTGAGAGAACAAGTACCTACCGAGGTGATAATAAGCTTTATTGGTTAAATAATTAAGTGAGCCAAGACTACTGTTGAAAATAAGATTTTAGCATGCCTTTCGTCCAAACACTTGGGAGGCAGAGGCAGGCAGATCTCTGTGAGTTCGTAGACAGCATGGTTCACAGAGCGAGTTCCAGGATATCCAGGGCTGTTACACTGAGAAACCTTGTCTTAAAACAAAACAAAAAGAAAACAAATAAGATTTTGGAGACTTAATAATAAAGCATCTGCACTGCAAGTCCAGAGTAGCAGAAGACAGTGTTGAGGGGGAGGGGTCCTGGATGCAGTGAAGGTGCAGGTCGGTGTAGCTGTTTGTGTCCTGGGCGGCGGTGACCGAGGCAAAAGCATACCGGAAGTTGGATGCAAATCGCCAGCCCACACTTTCTGGAAAGTGTGCCCCTCAGCAAGAGCTCATACTGAGTGTCATTCCAGAGGCTCACTGGAGTGTTGGTCCTCTGAGTTGATGCAGCTGAGTATTACAATCAACACAGAATACTTTTTCTCTGAGAATGAGAATTTCTGGAGAATTGCTGCATCTGTGACGATTGGCTGCCTGATTAGAACCTCAGGGCTGTGGAGAGGCTGTAATGTCGCAGGTCCAGGGCTAACTATCCTGTCTCCTGCCAGCTTTACCCCTGAATAACCTCACCCACCTCTGCGTCAGAACTAAAGTCCTATGACTAATAGACAAAACCCTTTGGAATCGGACAACTTAGCAGACCACTAACTTCTACCACCAACTCCCAAACTAAGGATGGCATCAGGTAGCGCTCGGGGCCCATAGGAGAGGATTCCCCATCTTGCTGTGTCCACCACTCTAACATACCCACCAGTGTGTTTGAAACTTGCCTTGACTTATGACTTTCTTTGCTATTATAAAACTTAATGAAATTGCTTCTATGTTGAAACTCCATGTTTCCCAGGCCATAAGCATTCAAATTTGACTTGAGAATAAACTCTTCTCCCTTGGAAATGAGGGCTGTGTTCCTACATCAATATCTCCCTAAGTTATCAAATCCACACTATGTATAGTTACTCCAACAAAGACGGGAGGGGGCGCCTTAAGTTGGTGTTACCTTGTGTTTTCACAATCACGTGTTCCTGATGAGATTCTATCGATGCATTAATTCACGTGCTACGTCTCATCTAGATGCTCACCAATTCTTAGCCAGAAAATGACCTTGGGCCAGAACAGCAAATCAAATAGGGCCTGGCCTTCATCTTCAAGGAGATCACATTCTGATCATAAACGAGTACACGCGATTCACTGTTACATTGTGTTGGAAGTATGGAAGTGAGACAGTAGACCTGAGAGTTAGGACCAAGGGAGTCTTCACAAGGGTCACACATGCAGCACGTGAAATAAACCAGATGGAACATCACTGTCCTCCCCACACTTCCCAGTCTGGCCACTGGCGCAGGCACAGAAGCACTTCAGAAGAACCAGTAGTGGTAATAAAACATTGACACTGTAACAGTGAGACACAGGGTGCTTACTTAACTGGGGGCTGGGGATGTAGCCTAGTAATAGAGTGCTTACTTAACATGAATGTGGATCCTGAGGTTGACTCCCAAAATACAGGAAAAAGAAAAATTGAGATATTTATCTATTTCCGCTTAATTTTTCCCGTACATCAACATCATTTTCTGACTATAACGTGTTGAATACATAGAATGTTAATGCATGGAACAATAGATTCTGAGCCGTGTGTGTGATAATTTCCAAGTGACAGTTCCTAATTATACCCCTTTTCTTAAATAATTACACCCTTGTCTTGAGAATCTGAACTTTGCTGTGCAGTGTCTTTTAACCTTCTGGTGTTTCTTAATCCAGAACGAAATCATTTTTCCTCTTCTACAGAATAGGGATCTAATGCAAAAGAAAAGCCGTTTGTATGTATTTCCAGTTAATAGTTCATTTTGTTAGTTATTTCTCCTCTTTAATTACCAGAGTGATTTTCATGGGAGTCGTAAGATTGCCTAGTTCCAATTCTCTTCTGCCTGGACCATTTGTTTTCTCTCCTCATGTTTTTCTTCTTTAGACACAGTGATTATTGCTGCAGTTTCTTTAAATCTATCTATGCTGCATTTTAGACAAACAGCGATGCCTTGGTCCATTGTTTTGTTTTTATGGCATGTGTGTAAAAAGCATCTTTGGTCGATCGGTTGTCCATCTTAATGTTTCTCTGTTATCCTTGTTGTAAAGCTGCCATGGAAGAAGCACACAGGAACAAAGAGGGGATGCATAACAGTGGGGACGGACATTTCCAGCAATGTGGGTCATGCTCCTTGTGCTTAGATTCCCTGGAATGAGATACACGAAGGGGAATCTGCAAAGAACTGAAAGAGCTTTTAAACTCCATAAAAACATTTTCTACCACAAGACATATTGTTTTATAAAGAGCTCAAATATGCTGAAATGCTAAAAGGCTGGACTCCTTGTGCCACGGTTGGGCGTGTCTACCTGTGTGTGTACAGGCACAAAGGCAGCAGGACAATTTGTCTCCTTCCACATTTGCTCTCCACCCTCCTTTTAGAGACAGTCTCTCCCTGAACCTAGAGCTCGCCGGTTTGGCTAGACTGGCTGACAGTGGAACTCATGAATCCTCCTGTCTGCACCCCCTGGTATTGAAATCATGTGAGTGTCCCACTGCTTGGGTTTTCACCTGGGCGCTGGGGGTTCTGGAGTCAGTTCCCTATGCATACATCGCAAGTACTTACCTACTGAGACCCTCCTTGTGTCTGTGTAAAGAGCCCCACATTCTGATCATATTTATTATCACCACTACCTGCTTCGAGAGATGGAAACAGTAGCACCTACACTCCTAATCACCTCACCCACCCCCAAGTAAAAACAGTGCCTTTGGTTCTTGCATTATAATTCATATCATTTTCATGGGGCACAGCTGATGCGTTAAACAATCCTCTATCTACACTACTGCCATTGTCAGGTTTTTTTGTTTTCTGGTTTTGATTCTCTGTTTTTTTTGTTTTGTTTGCTTGTCTATGTTTTTGTTTTTGTTTTTGTTTTTGTTTTTTTGAGTGGGGGAGTTAGCTTTTCAAGACCAGGTTTCTCTATATAGCTTTCGAGCCTATCATGGAGCTCACTCTGTAGACCAGGCTGATCTTGAACTCACAGAGATCCACCTGCCTCTGCCCCCCGAAGTACTGGGATTAAAGGCGTGCGCCATCATTGCCTGTCTCCTTAGAAATTTTATAATGAAAAGTAACCACTCCTGAAATGTCCCTCTGTTTGCCATCGACTCCTAACCCCAAATTACCAACTACCGCCCAGTGACAGCTGACAGCTTCCTGCTTGTCCCCCATCTCTCACATAAGCGCTCCCCCAACAGGTAGGTGGGAAAATACCTACAACTTCACATTGTTGCTGAGGCTCTCGGCACAGAAAGAGAACCTGCAGCCACTCTTACCAATAATGTGGATCCTCTGACTTCTGGAATTTTCTAAGACGATTGACATGGACAGTAGAACTCGGATGAAACAATCGGCTTTTGAGAATTCACTAAGCAAGAGCAGGATGTCCAGGCAGAGCAGGCTCAGCGGGCAAGCACTCTGCCTCCACCACGGGAGCACACAGCAGGAGGGCCAGCCCACCTCAGGGCCTGGCCCAAGCTGCTCATCTCGCTGCTTCTTGCACCAGCAAACAGGGAGCTTAATATTCACAGCTAAACATCTGGCTTGACAGCAGGGAGCGTTCCGTTAATGCTGGTTCAGAGGGAATGCTGTGTTTGCAGCTGTTACTGCTTGATCAAATAATTGCTGTTTCCAATAGTAAATTATTATGTAGGGTTGGAAGCGAATGAAAGCATGGTGTATTATTGCAGCTCGTTTTAGTGGTATATAAATAGGTCTTGGGGAAGAAAGGTATAAGGTTTTAAAAATGTAATCATTATAGATTAAATGGTGGCTAAGCCCTCTTTCCAAGGAATCAAAGAGACAATGCCAGGAAACTATCACATATCCCCAAAGGGCATGGGTCATGTGGCCAGTTGGTGGCTACTTGTATTTTCTAACTATTTCATGGAAAGAATACGTGCTCATAAGATGTGGTATTTGAAATGTTGCTTTGCTCCACCAGAGCACAGTTGCTGCTGAGAGGCCCAGGACAAGAAGCAGAAACATCTCTACATATGATCTTAAGATTCCAAAGCCCAGGGTGGACGGCCAGGCTGTCATTTGTCTGCAGTGCCTGCTAAGGGAAGAAAGGGAGAAAGGCCATCTATCCTGTTTCTCTTGCCTGTACCTGTAGAGGAGAGTTCTGAGTACAGGTCACCAGGTCCTAAGCAGTCCAGGGAGCTTGGGAACCTACAAGGGAACAGCATCTGAAGACCAGGAGTTTCTGAGGCAGATTCCAGAATGTGCTGCCTGCTTTGATGTCCTCTTCCTGTGGTTCATGGCCATGGCCCACACTGAAAACTATATTCCCAGGTCCATGAGGCACTATAAAATGAAGGGAGGAAGAATTTCAGAGGCAGGAGGGCTCAGACACGGAGCCTGGGTGACAAAGCTTGTTGAGTCGAGTTTCAGTCTTGTGGGTTAAGAGGCTTCTGGGCCCTGATATGACTCTGGCTTAAGTTTGTGTGGGGTTCCTTTGTCAGGGTCTCATGAACCTAGAGAATTTCACCCTGCTGGTGTCTCCCCCTTGGCACATTCCGAAGAGGATCAGAAGGCAGCCGCTGGACTGTATCGTTTATGCTATCTTCTTCCTTTTTCTTTTGCCACAGAAGCTATGATGGAACCAGCCACAGCTTGCATATTCCACTTCTCACTCTAGTGCCAACCCCAATATTCTCAGACTTGTCCTAGACCTAAAGCCTTGCTCTACTTTTTGTTTTTTGTTTGTTTGTTTGTTTGTTGTCTGCCCCCCCTCCTCCGAGATAGAGTGTCTCTGTAGCTTTAGAGCCTGTCCTGGAACTAGCTCTTGTAGACCAGGCAGGCCTTGAACTCAGAGATCCACCTGCCTCTGCCTCCCAAGTGCTGGGATTTAAAGGCGTGCACCACCACCTGGCCTTACTTTTCAGTCTGTAATTTAGACACCCTGCCTCTTACTGTGTTCCTTTCTTTCCCCACTGTGTTTCTTAAGGATCCTGCTTTTCCTTCTCTACTTCTGCTGGTCTTGGTTTTGTCATTTACTCCTCAGAGCCAATTAATGGAACCACAGGGCTTGACTTCTGAAAACTGGAGGCAATTCTGACAGCTCCTGTGGTGGTTTGAATGGGTGTGGCCCTCATGGACTCTTGGGTTTGAATGCTTGAACCATAGGGAATGCCACTACTAGGAGGTGTGGCCTTCTTGGAGAAAGTATGTCACTGTGAAGGCGGGTTTTGAGGTATCATATATACTCAAGCCACACCCAGTATGGCACAGTCTCCTGTTGCCTGCAGATCAAGATGTAGAACTCTCAGCTCCTTCTCCAGCACCATGTCTGCCTGCATGCTGTCATGTTGCACCATGGTGATAATGGACTCAACCATTGAAACTGAAAGCCAGCCTAATTAAATGCTTTCCTTTATAAGAGTTGCTGTGGTCATGGTGTCTCTTCACAGCACAAAGACAGTTCTTCAGTTCTAACACAGTTCTCCCTGCAGTTGACTAGAAAAGTAGAGTAGTATTATCCTGCATCCTAGAACCATCCTCGGGTGCATTATTGCAAGGATGCTTTATGGTTGCAGGCTGTGTGGTTTCTGTTGTGGCTGCTCAGTTCTGCTGCGGCAGGGCGGAAGCAGATGTGAACAACAGGTAAACAAATGAGGGTAGCCATGCTCCAGTAAACTGTTACTTAGAAATAAATAAATCCCAGGAGGTTGAGGGGAACAGGTTGCTTTCCTCTCTGCTGGCTTTAACTTTTGATAGACATATGAAGGCACAGAGATCATTGCTGTGACCTGGAAAGCAACCACTAATCCTCATGAGGGTGTGAACTGGTTGCCATATTTAATACCGTGTTGTCCTAGAAATTGATATGTAAATTGGCATTCTTGTTTTTCCAGAAAGCGTAAGTATTTGTGAATTTTCTTTCAGTCTAAGCCCTCATGTATGAAGATAAAATGTCGGTATGACAGGTTGCGTTGTCTAGAAGCTAAGGTAGAGGCAGAGCTCTGGGAGAGATGGTTTACTAGGGATAAATGTTTGGAAAGGTAAGAGAAGAGAAAGGTAGAGGAAGCTCCAAAGGGTTTTATCTGACCAGGCACAGGTTCTGGGAGAATAATATCCCAAATGGATTAAATTTACACCTCCCTTTAAACATTGCCCCAAATGTCCAGAACCCTAGAGGGAGGGAGCCTTTAGGCAAAATCACCTCAGGAAATGAACAAACAAAAGAACAAAAAAGATGCTTATCCAGCGCTAGGCAGCAAGTCTTTTCTAGATGGAGGCTTGGACAGTTAAACTTCACAAATTCTTAGGATACCAAAAAGTTCAGGCTGGGAAGCTGGCTCAGTGGGTAAGAGCTCATGATGTTTTTGTAAAGAACCAAGGTTCAATTCCCAGCACCCACGTGAAGACTCCCTGCCTCCTCACACACCAGGCAAAAAAGAAAGAAACAAGAAGTCTGAATGTGTCTCTGATAAGTCCATCTTTGGAGGCCCCATCCCTGTGCCCACCAAGCCTTGACCCCTCCCCCGAGGAGAGTCAAGATGAGCCCGACAAAATCTTGACTACTCCCCCAGTCTACTGAAACTGCTCCCCCGAAGGTCCCCTCGTGGTTGCCCACACCCACCTCTCCCCAACCCCGTCACGTCGTGGCCTCCTTGGGGCCACCTGAGAGCGCAGGAATCCCATTAAACCTGAATATTTCTTAATTTGGCCTGTTGTGATTTGGCTTGATTGGGATTTTTGCGTCAGAGAGCTCGCTTTAGGAAAAATTCCTAACACTGATAAGGAGCTATAGAGTGTTTAATGATTTGCTTTTGTTACCTTTTATATTTAGAAACACATCTTTGATGAAAAGGGAAATACTGTGAGATATAGGCAAATTAATGAGAAATCAAAGGCTCTTTCTCAATTTCTCCACCTTTTTCCATGCTCCAGGTTGTACATGGTTGCTAGGTGATTCGAACTCGGATCCTCTCACTTTCACAGCAAGCGCACTCAACATCTCCCTAATCCCTCATCAAAACAGAATTTTAAAATAGCATCCATCTTAAGAACTTCTGAGTCAGAGATTGCAGAGTGCTCCACCCTGCGTGGGACATTCACATCACCCTCCCTAAAGGCTCAGGGCACTTCAAAAACGACGGATTGGAATGACTGTAGACGCCCAATAGATCTCAGAGAACATCGAGGAAACAGTGTTTTCTGGGCACAACGCGGCGGTTGCACACGTGGACTCTGAGGGACAGTATGCACAGGACCCAGACAAGCTCAAGCCAGACAAAATCTCAGGATGACAGGAACATTAGCTATTTCTTGTTGCTGTGATAAGACACCAGGGCCAAGGCAACTTATAGAAGGAAGAGTTTATTTGGGACTTAGCATTGCAGAGGGTTAGAGCCCATCGCGGTGGGGAGCATGGCAGCAGGCAGGCACGGTACTGGAGCAGTAGTTGAGAGCTTACATCTAGAGAGACAGCACTAACTGGTAATAGTGTGGGCTTTTGAAACCTCAAAGCCTGCCCCCAGAGATGCAGCTCCTCCAAGACCGCACCTCCAGTCCTTCCCAAATAGTTCTACCCACTGGGGACCAAGCATTAAAATCTATAACTACCTTTCACACAAATTACCATAGGGCAAGGTGGCTATGAACCCCACCCTAGCTGAGAATCTTGGCATTTGATAGTGAAAGACCCCTGGTGTGGGGAGACTCTCACTCAAGTCTCAGGATAACGCTACTCCCCACCCCCACCCCCCCCCCCCCCCACACACAGTAACTCACAAGAGACTGTCCTTGCTGCAATCACACGAGGTTTATTTGACAGGACAGGAACCAGTGCACTGGGGCCGAGACTCATAACCCATGCAGGGGAGGAATTCAACCTGGGAGTAACTGGGAGAAGGGGTTTTTAAAGGAAGAAACCACAACCCAGTAATCCAAAGGGCGTAGGGAGGGCACCATTGAAAATTCCGAAAATACCAGTGATAATCACAAGGGGGTAACTCCATGTTTCTCAAGATTATAATCAGCTAGTTCCTGAAACAGAGTATTCCAAAAATACCAGTGATAATGACAAGGGGATAATTCCCCGTTTCTCAAGATTATTCTCAAGATTATAATCTAACTTTATCTTCAGCTAGTTCCTGAAACAGAGTCACTGAACCTAGATTTTTGGCTCTACTTTTCCTGTTAGAGGGGTCTGGATTTATTCAGGTCTTTCAATAGCTGATGGGGGAGCACAAGTCAGGTTTCTTTAATGATGTGACCCCGTAACTTACCAGGTTAGATGCCATTTGCAGGACTAGTTGGACTAGAAGAAAGGAAAAAAGAAAGAAAACTCAAAACTGGGTGGGAAGGTGTGGGAGGATAGAGAGAGAGAGGTTGTGGGAGGTATTCAGAGGGGAGAGGAGAATGTATTCAAAATGCATTGTATGAAATTCTCAGAAAATTAATAAAATGTCTTTTAAAAAGAATCTCTGAAAATCATTGTAAAATAATCTTAGGATTAATAAAAGCTGTGGGCACTAATGCATTAGAAAAGAGATAGTTTATAAGCCCCCAAATATGTTTTAAATTTTTGTACTGTTTTGGCTTTGATCATGGCTTTCTATAAATATTAATTAAATACATATATTGTGGTTAAAGTAACTCTTTCATAGATATAAGAGACCATATCTCAGGCCTCAGCCCATGCTGCTGCAATTGTTCTCATAAGGTAGCAATGCTTAATACTCAATAAGCTCTACTTCATGGTATTTTAGCTCCGTTCATCTATTTTTTATTTGCATAACTCATGCAGTATTGATGTGCTTATTTTTTTTTCAGACAATTTGAGGGTAAAAGTGTATTTCTACTGTAGAATAAATGAGAATAAAATATTGCCCAGGAGAGAGGCATGTGGTCTTTGAAGAGATAAAAAAGAACCTGGTTTTCACGGGGTGTCTGGACTTTGGACTCTGTGGAATTAACTGACTTTCTGTACATCTAAATCATCAGAGACTCAGCTAAGACTCAACAGATGCACACACACCAGTGTAACCCACGCCTCGGGGGACCCGCTGAAGTCTGAGGACCACTAGGGATCTGCATTTGGGGGAACTGGAATTTGTCCTTCAGTCTAGAGTCATGGTATGGCTTTTGACAAGTTTTGTTAATTTTTTAAAGATTTGTTTATTTTTATTTTGTGTGTGTGTGTGTGTGTGTGTGTGTGTGTGTGTGTGTGTGTGTGTTGCCTGAACGTAGGTCTATGCTGCATGTAGGTGTTTTAGTGCCCATGGAGGCCAGATTCCCTAGAACTGGAGTTCCAGGTAGTGGTGAACTTACCATGTGGGTGTTAGGAATACGTCTCCTCCAAGTGGAACAAATGCTTTTAAGTGCTAAGCCATCTCTTCCGCCCTTTGTGAACTTCTAAAGTCATGTTGTTAACAATCCTTGCTCATTGCAGGAGCTCTGTGCTTCTGGTTGAGTTTAGCTTTGCTTAGCAATCTCCATTGGCATTGTTCTTTCTGGAATGAGGCTGCTACCGAGCAAAACGGGGAACCTTCCTACTGACTCGAAAATAATTGTTTCTGAGACGTGTCTTTCCATTCAGTTATTTCCCCACAGGAAATCCCTAGACTGGCCCACACCAGAGGAAATCTGTAGCTCTAATGTCCTCTGGACGCACCTGAAGGAAAGAGTCAAGCGAGGCTGCCCTGGACGGCTGCCATCTACTGTGAGCTGGGCGGGTAAAGTCTGCAGTGGGATTTTCCTGGAGAAACTTGCCTGAAACGAGTGAGAGAACAGTTATCAAATCCTGGAGAAGAAAACAGGGAAGGCTTCGGCTCGGGGTCAGAGGACTCCTCCTTTTGTTTCTCTTCTGCTCTGTGCGGGGCTGTGGAAGGTCAGACCTTGGCCATCTGTGGCCTACTAAGGGCTAGTGAGGAAATGAGTGCTAAGAAAGTCTCCGTGCCAGGCGAGAGCTGATTGGGTCTAGAGCAAATATGTACATTTCTACTTTATAGCTCTTATTTTCATATGTTCCTGTGCTCCTTTAATATGTTTCACGCATGATATGAGGATATGGCTCTACAGTTCAAACACTTGCTCCAGAAGCACGAGGACTGCCTGTAGTTCCATCCTCACAAGTCAGGACAGAGGACCTGTAGAACAAGCTGGTTAGTGACAGTAGCTGGAGCCGATGGCCTCTGAGTTTGATTGAGAGACTCTGCCACAGTGAATAGGTAGAAGAGTAATTGAGGATGATTCCAGATATAAACCCTGGGCCTCCACACATGCCCTCACGCGTGAAAGCATACATACACTCACATGCATCTCACACACACATATGAAAATTGAAGCAGAAAAACTATTTTTCAAGTACTCAGTGAAGCAATGTTATCTGTGTTGTGGGGAACGAAGGAATGAGTCCGTGCTCACAGCTGGGACAGAGTAGGTGTGGTTTTCTGTTCCACCTGTTCCCCTGGAGTCAGGCAAGTAGGAGCTGTGTGGATACCTGGGCTGGGTGGAGAGCATCCCTCCATAGACCTATCAATAGTTGAAATACAAGTGGGCTATTGTAAAACACTTACCTCATAATAATCTAGGAGGCGACACTGGTGAAGGTGTGGGGTACTTGGATATATTTTGTATATATATATATATATATATATATATATATATATATATATATGTCATTGACTGTTGACTTAACTATGTCCTGAGTGTGTTCCTGAGGGCTAACCATATTGAAATACATGTCCCATTGTGAGGCAATTATGTGGGGAGTGGATGAAGTCTTGAGTGAATGGATTTTGTTTGTTTTCAAGACAGTTTCTCTGTAGTTTTGAAGCCTGTCCTGGAGCTAGCTTTGTAGACCAGGCTGGCCTCAAACTCACAGAGATCTGCCTGTCTCTGCCTCACGAATGCTGGGATTAAAGGCGTGCGCCACCACCGCCCGTCATGGTGAATGTATTATTAACACAAACACAATCATGTGAAGATACCCAATGGCAAAGCCACTTCAGGTCAGGCTCAGGGAAATGGCAATGCCTTACTTTGGTCTAAGTACAGATGTGACAAATGATTGACCTTTAGCTAAAACCGGCGTTTGCAAAAACTATCAAGCGCTCGTTCCTCCCCCAGATGTTGACAGTCTGAGACTTACCCCCTATTGAGATGAGCTATATCAAGATGCATCAACAAAAATGGGGTGAAATTCTGGACTGCGCTGCCATGTCTCCATAGAGCACATGCCTCACCTGATCCCAGCTTTTCTGTACATGTGTCTGTGTGTCTGTCCTTTCTTCATTCCTTTGTGGCTCCAGTCAGGTCACCTCTAAATGCTGGCCTTCTCAGCATAAGAAGAGGGTAGCAACTCAGCCCTGCATTGCGCCTAGAGATGGAGCCCCTGAAGGGTGGTTA
The DNA here is from genome assembly GCF_982192425.1 of Myodes glareolus. Taxonomy (NCBI): domain Eukaryota; kingdom Metazoa; phylum Chordata; class Mammalia; order Rodentia; family Cricetidae; genus Myodes; species Myodes glareolus. The sequence goes on along the minus strand of NC_142040.1, from coordinate 21,552,675 downwards.
GGGTCAGTGCTGCTATCAGTTTCTATCTTTAAGGTCTCATTGACAAGCTTGGAAGGATGCGCTACCCATTAAGACACATAGCCAAATATTTGTACATTAAAACAGATGTTGTTTGGAGTTTCTTTGTCTATGGGCCAAAGGTGCAAATTCCTTCTGTTTCCTAGCAAAATTCTACAGTATTTTCTGAAGGCTTTAGAAAGTATTTTGGTATTCCAGGACTCTTATTAAGCTTTTAAATAGTCCTAATTGCATGCCAAGAGGTTATTTGCCTTCTACAATAACACTGTGGGAAACTTGAGTTGATTGGCACAGTGTTAGAGCTCTTCAAAAGCATTAAAAAAAATAAATGAAAATGGGAAGCCTAGGGGGGGTGCATATACTAACTTCATATGTGTGTATCTGCATATCCACTTATACACATACACACGTGTGTGTCTAGCATCAGCTTTGCCACCAAATGTTCATGTACCCTGTTATATGTACACATATGTGTATGTATACAGATTCCTTTTGATTGGTGGACTATGGAGGCTACAAATACAAGCATGTTCTTTTTTTTAAAAAAACAAAAGATTTATTTATTATGTATACAACATTCTGCCTCCATGTATGCCCGCACAGCAGAGGAGGGCGCCAGATCTCATTACAGATGGTTGCGAGCCACCATGTGGTTGCTGGGAATTGAACTCAGGACCTCTGGAAGAGCAGCCAGTGCTCTTAACCACTGAGTCATCTCTCCAGTCCTACAAGCATGTTCTTGCATGCACAGACAGTTTAATGAGCTAGAACAGATGCTGGCAAACTATGCCCGGAGGGCCAGATGTGGCACACTGTTGGCTCCTGAATTATCCATGTGCTTGAAGTTAGTTCCAAGACTGGTCTCATGTCCGACACTGCCTGCAAGTTGGGGGTGATTCCCAAGGAATGAGGTGTGATAACTTGCTTCATTTTATTGAATTTTCTGACAGCTATTATGTTCTGATTACTATTTATAAAAGGAACATGGCATGGCTCTAAATTAGCCCAAGAGGAGGCAGGTAGGACATTCTGGAAGGGTTCTAACGATGAAGCCTTCAGGATCTTCTGCCAAGGAGTATCTGACCAACTGACCTGCTGTGCTGGTATGTGATACCCATGGGCATCACTACCCAGGCATATCACTTGAGTTTTGCCATCTGTAGTTTTACAGTGGAGTGTCATACTGTAGGCCCGATTTAGCAGCTGATTGACCGCCTGACTCAGTCTCTGACTCAGCTGATGCCACGTGACGCAGTCCTGCCACATCAGCTAAACTGCAGGCTTGATCTTTTGGGCTTGGCCAGCTCACACCTTAAATAAAGAGTCCCAAAAGTTACGACCAGGACTGCCATTCAGAGGTGTTTTGAATGCGTTGATCAAAAAACAGACACTTTTTTATTGATTTTATATTATTTATTTTTTGAATAAAAATATTATTTTTTATTTTTTTTATTGATTTTTTTATTGATTTATTGAGCTCTACATTTTTCTCTGCTCCCCTCCCTGACTCTTTCCTGCCCCCTTCAAACCTCCCTCAAGGTCCCCAAGTTCCCAATTTACTCAGGAGATTTTGTTTTTTTCTACTTTCTACTTCCCATGTAGATTAGATCTATGTAAGTATCTCTTAGTGTCAGCATTGTTGTCTAAGTTTTCGGGGATTGTGGTTTGTAGGCTAGCTTTCTTTGCTTTATGTTTAAAAAGCGCCTGTGAATGAGTACATGTGATAATTGTCTTTCTGTTTCTGGGTTACCTCACTCAAAACAATATTTTCTAGCTCCATCCATTTTTTCCTGCAAAATTCAAGATGTTGTTATTTTTTCTGCTGTGTAGTACTCTATTGTGTAAATATGCCACATTTTCCTTATCCATTCTTCGATCAAGGGGCATTTAGGTTGTTTCCAGGCTCTGGCTATGAGCACATGTCCTTGTGGCACAACTGAACATTCTTTGGATATATATCCAAAGGTGGCATTACTGGGTCTTGAGAAAGGTTATTTCCTAATTTTATGAGAAATCACCACACTGACATCCATAGGCGTTGTACCAGCTTGCATTCCCACCAGCAAAGAAGAAGTGTTCCCTTTTCCCCACAACCTCCAGCATAAGTTGTCATCAGTGTTTTTGATCTTGGCCATTCTTACAGGTGTAAGATGGAATCTCAGAGTTGTTTTGATTTGCATTTCTCTGATGACTAAGGATGTTGAACATTTCCTTAAGTGTCTTTCAGCCATTTTAGATTCCTCTGTTGAGAGTTCTCTGTTTAGGTCTGTACTCCATTTTTTTATTGGATTATGTGATCTTTTGGTGTCCAATTTCTTGAGTTCTTTGTGTATTTTGGAGATGAGACCTCTGTCTGATATGGGGTTGGTGAAGATCTTTTCCCATTCTGTAGGCTGCCGTTTTGTCTTGTTGACCGTGTTCTTTGCTTTACAGAAAATTTTCAGTTTCAGGAGGTCCCATTTTTAATTGTTTCTCTCAGTGTCTGTGCTGCTGGGGTTATATTTAGGAAATGGTCTCCTGTGACAATGTGTTCAGTGTGGCTGGCTTCATGTTGAGGTCTTTGATCCATTTGAACTTGAGTTCAGACATAAATTTTAAAGGATAATTAATACCAGGAACATAGTAATGTTGATTCCTACACTTATCGTGAGGAGATGATTCTAGTGTCTAAAAGGATCATGTGTACAAATACACAAAGTCTCCTGGGGTCGAAACTATACCTTTTAATTTTTTTTGCTTTTGTTTTTTAGTAAGTTTTGCTTAGCAGAAAGGGTAATTAACAAGCACACCATTCTCCAATTTTTTTTTGTCTGTTTTTGTTTCTTTTGAGACCGGCTCTTACTCTGTGGCCCTGGTTGGCCTCAAATTTGCCTCCTGCCTCTGTCTCCTAGTACTCAGATTGCAGAAGTGTGCACCATGTTCAACTTTCACATACCTGTTTCATACCATATGGGAGAGGAAGCATGGTTTACAGGCTAAGACAGAAACTTACTTGAACCAGAGCTAGAACAGCGGTTTATTCTAGATTTTTCAACTCAAAGCCTGATAAGAACACATACACACACTATCTCCTTCTTCTCTTGCCCCTCCTCCCCCTCCAAAGCCCCCTCTTTTATGAACTTTTGAAAGTTAAAGCTGGGTGTGATGGCTCAGGAGGATTGCTACAAGTTTGAGGCCTGAACTATATAGTGAGTCCCAGGACATTCTGGGCTAGAGAGTGACTACCTGTCTCAAATCTCTCTCTCTCTCTCTCTCTCTCTCTCTCTCTCTCTCTCTCTCTCTCTCTCTTTCACACACACACACACACACACACACAGTAATTCAGGATAAATTTAAGTAGGATAACTTGATATAAGAAAATGGAAATAGAAGAAGAAAGAAATCATTTGTCTTATATACCTTTATTGGTTTTTGGGGGCTTTTCATTTGTTTGTTTTTCGAGACAGGGTTTTGGTTTTTTTTTTTTTTTTTTTTTTTGTAGCTTGGGAGCCTTTCCTGAAACTAGCTGTAGACCAGGCTGGCTTTGAACTCACAGAGATCTGCCTGCCTCTGCCTCTATACCTTTTTTTCTAATTTAAAAATGTAAAATTTTATTTTTATTATTTTGGGGTGTGTGTGTGTGTGTGTGTGTGTGTGTGTGCGCACACGCGAGCGTTCACTTAAGTGCAGGTGTCCTTGGAGGCCATCATATCTGGAGCTGGAGTTACAGGTGTTTGTGAGCTGCCTAATGTGGGGACTGGGAACTGAACTTGGATCCTTTGAAAGAGCAGTAAGTGTAACTGCTAAGCCATCTCTCCAATTCCTATTTGAGGCTTTTTAAATCTTTATTTCTGCTCTTTATGCTATATAGATCACCTATCTTTCCCCCTTCAGTATTATACATTTTCCATGTTATTTTAAGTCCTGAAATACTATTGAAACCATTGCTGGTTTAATCATTTGGCTGCATGTAGTTTTCTCTATTTTTCCTCAAAAAAATATTCTGACTTACTGGAGTAATACTCCAGACTGTTAGTCTGATGTTTCTCAATTAATGAAACTGAAAGCATGCTACAGGGCCATTCATCTAATTGCTGTCTGTTGATTTTATTGTAAAACATCTGCAGTTCATTACATAGGAATGAAATTTAATATTCTAGTCAAATAACTTTATAATTGCCTCTACCTTGACAAACACAAAGAAATATTCAAGACTGTCTTATTTGTGTGTGGGTTTCAGAAAACTAAACTATTGTCTGTTTATCTTGACGGGGTCTCTGTACATTGCCCAGGCTAACTTTGGACTGCCGGGCTCCAGAAAAGTTCTTGTTGAAGCCTCTTCCAGGAGCGCCCCCACACCAGGCTTCATTTGCATGCTTGGTGGAGTGAAGTTTCCAGAAGCCAGCATGGTTGTTCACTAGAGCGGGTGAAAGCAGCAGGTTTGGCGAGTACCGGGCAGTCACATGGTAGAGGACAGGGAGCCTCTTGCTTGCTGATGACCACAGAGTGTAAAGTGTGGTTTTCTTCTCAGCTCTGCTTCTTGGCTGGATGTCCATCTCCTCAGGCGTGAAGGCTCATCTTTGCTGGTTGCCCGATGACACCCCCCCACCCCCCCCCACCCCCACCCCGCTTCTCTTACCTACCATGGTCCCCTCAGGTGCAGCTGTACCCCTTCTTCTACTCTTCCAAGAGTGGCAGAGTTATCTGTTTAAAAGGGAAGGATCTCTCCTAGTGCCTCCGTGACCACAGCTCTTTCTTTAGCTAACTTCCTCTCTCTTGCAGCTTTTCTCTCCCTGGGAATTTGACTTGTGGTTTTGAGGGCCTGACCGTAAGCCAGCTAGAAGTGGATCACATGTCTCTTCAGAGCTGTCCTCCCTCTTGGACCTCAGTGCAGTGCATGAGGGCCAGCCTGAGCTTTCTGTCTCCCCACCCCCCTTTGAAGGAACTCTTTCTATCAGCCAACTCGTCCATGAGGCTGTCTGCGTCTCTCATTGTCCCTCCCATGATGCTGTTCGGCTCTCCTACGGCGAGGCTCTGGGGAACCTCTCTATGGCTACTCTGACATATTTAAAGCTGCCTAAGCTCTCAACTTCAGCTGATGTTCTGAGACTAGCTAGTTAGAAATTTCTGAACTGAATTATTTTTTGTGTTAACATCCATTTTAAAGTCTCACATCACTAAATCTCTACTATTGAGTTTATCTTTCTTTTTTTGACATTCACAACAAAATATTTTTATTTGAATTAATGTTATCTTTGTAGAGTTTATCTTTCAGTCTCGTTTGTTTATCACTTTTTAATTTGTGTATTACTTTTTAATCAGAAATCTTGTCTAATGCCCTTGTGAAATTGTGATTAATTTCTTTGGAACCCCCTAGCTGATCATCTAGGTGCATTTTCTGGAGAAAGTCAGCAGCAAAGAAAGCAAAGGGAAGAGAAATTATCTCATGGTTTTATTTTCTGTACAGAATTTCACTATTTACAAAAAGTTTAAGAGACTTTTGCTACAACTTTTATGTTGTCTACAAAGATAAAGCACCGTGTGACTAAATTCAGAATACATGGTTAAAACTATAATTAGTCGGACTGCCAGGTCATAAGAAATTTGAAAACCTGTTGGGTGAGTGGTAATTTTATGATTACCATGAGCATGAAGACCCAAGTTCGGATCCCCAGTGCCTATGTAAGAAGCTGAGTTGTTCAGATCCCTAGTGCCCATCTGAGAAGCTGGGCATTTGGATTCCCAGCACCCGCCTGAGAAGCTGGGCATTTGTTAATGCCTCAGGAACAGAGTCACACAGATCCCTGATGTCCAATGTCCAGACAGTTTATCTCACTGAGAGATCCTGTTTCAAAAAATAAAACATCAAATAAATAAGCTAAGGAGTGAGCTGATTAGGATTTTTTTTTAGTGTGTGTGTGTGTTTTCTTCAGTATGATACAAACCTAGACATATGGGAAGAGGAAATCTTAATTGAGAAAATACCTCCCCAAGATTGCCCTGTAGGAAAGCGTGTAGGGTATTTTCTTGATTAGCGATTGATGTGTGAGGGCCCAACCCATTGTGGATGGTGCCATTCCAGGGCAGGTTGTTGTGGGCTGTGTAAGAAAGCAAGCAAAGGGAGCTGGAGAGATGGCTCAGTGGTTAAGAGTACTGCCAGAGGTTCTGAGCTCAACTCCTAGCAACCACATGGTGGCTCCCAACCGTCTATAATAGGATCTGATGCTCTCTTCTGGTATGTAGATATACATGCACACTACTCACACATAAAATAAAAATAAATAAAAAACAAAGAAAGCAAGAAGAGCAAAACATGGAGTGCCTTCCAGTAAGCTTCCTACTTCCAGGTTCCCATCTTGAGTTTCAATGATGTACATGCTGTAAGATAAAATGAACCCTTTCCAACCGGGCGGTGGTGGCACATGCCTTTAATCCCAGCACTCGGGAGGCAGAGACAGACAGAACTCTGAGTTCAAGGCCAGCCTTTTCTATAAGAGCTAGTTCCAGGACTGGCACCAAAGCTACAGAGAAAGCCTGTCTCAAAAAACAAACAAACAAAAAACCAAAAAATAATAAACAAACAAACAAATAAATAAAAAGGAATAAACCCTTTCCAAAGTTGTATTTGGTCATGACTGAGGGCAATAGAGAAACATATCCAAAGTCGATCCCTAGACAGACAGACAGACACACAGAAACATAGCCAAAGTCAGTCCCTGGATAGACAAACAGATACACACACACACACACACACACACACACACACACACACACACACACGGAGCTGAGCATACCCAGTAAAAAGTTCACCTGTACACACATATTCTCTCTCTCTCTCCCTCTCTCTCTCTCTATCACACACAGACAAACTTGCTTTATTTTTTAACTCTATACGTTCATTTGCCCATGCATCCATCCCCCATCCACCCATGGGATCATTTTGCTTCTACCCTCTGTGTGATGTACTGAGTACCGCGAATGTGAACAGGGGACTAAACCAGGCTAGGAGGAGGGCAGAGTGGTGTGTTTTCCCGAAGCACGAGCACAGACAAAGGGCAGCTGGCCCAGGCACTTCTTCTCCTTTGGTGTCTCTGAGGTTAGCCTGGACTCCAGGATACCTCCTCTCCAAATGAACAAACAGCCAAACAAACCATTAATGTGGAATGTAAGAACAAGTAGTACAAAACCCACAGATGCAGCCTCTGTTTCTCAGAATTCTAAAAATAACTCAGCTTTCCTGTCTTCCAGTTTTCCCGTTTCTAAAATGGAGCCAATAATATTCGCTTCCTCAAAGCACAACTACGAGAAACGTCTTGTGAGGCTCCAGTTCGTGAGTGCTGACACATTCCAAACCGTGAAGAGGCATGAGCTGTCCCTTGGCCCCTCCTCCAGCAAGACAGGGAAGACAACAGCGCTTCTCAAGACACTTGATTTCTCTTTTAAAATTCTAAGCATTAAATCAGAAAGGGAGAAGCTGAAAGTATCTTTTTCCCCCCTCTTAAAAAAGAATCAGATCTGTGCGTCTATCCCTTGGGAAATCAGTAGATGAGTCAAGTTTCTTGATTATTGTCTGTTTTATGAAGTTTCCTGAAGAATTATACCTACTTCTTGCTTTCAGAATTGCAAGCCACCCTTACTTTAAAGATTTTAAAAATGAAAATTTTTAGAGACTATAAAGTATGTTTATATAATTTCTAGTTCATTAAGAAAAACAAAATGCAGTTTCTGAAACTGAATGAAAATACTTAGACAAAAATGGCCATAATCCTCATTTCTGACTCTCCACAGGTAAGAAAAGTGGAGCGTGAATACAGCCTACATACTGCAGCAACCCCAATATAAAAGCCGTCAGATGTGTAAGCCTTAAAATATGCTAAATGGAATAATTCAAATGACTCCTGAATATTTATGTGGAAGCATATGTGATGGCCATTCTTGGTTGTCAACTAGACTACATCTGGAATTAGCTAAAACCCAAGTGGCTGGGTAGATCTTTAAGGGATTGTTTTTAATTAAATCATTTGGCAGGGGAAGACTCACTTTTAATCTGGATCTTCTGAGGTGGGGCGCTCCACCTTTAATCTGGGCCACACCTTCTGGTGGCAACACACGTAAAGGACCTGGAAGAGGGGAGTTTTTGCTCTTGTTTGCAAGTCCACTCCTTCACTGGCATTAGAGCCTACTTCTTGGGGATTCTGATATATAATGGAGACCAGTTGGGACACCCAGCCTCATGGACTGAAAAGCTACAGAATTCTTAGACCTTTTGCCAGTAAACAGTCATTGTTGGACCAGCTGACCATAGCCAGTAAGCCATTCTAATAAATCCTCCCACCCCACATACAGATATTCTGTTTCTCTAGAAAAACTTGACTAAATACACTATACATGCGCTTATGTGCACAGATGCCAATACTGTCTGTTTTGCAAGATGAGGATATCTTCACTGAAGTGTAAGTCTAATTAATCTTAATCAGTAAAAAACAGGAGTCAGATTTTGAGATAAAAACCTGGAAGATTTGAGAACTGGGAGTAATTGCTAGCTGCCTCCTACCTTTCTGCATCCATAAAAGGGCTGAGATCCTCTCTCCACCTCCACCCATCACTTCCTGTCTCTCTGTCTTCAGTCCTCCAAACCTACAGTAGTGACTAGCTCCATTCTCTGACTCCAAGAAATCTTTGTCTGTCAAAACACAAGCAAAATATCATACCACACTTCACCATAAAAATGTGCCTGCAAACCAGTCTAGAAAATACAATGAGCTCTGTAGTTGGTGCTACAGTGTGGACTCAGTGTCCTTCAAAGTTCATGTGTTGGAACCACTCTCGACGTATTCACTTTGACAGATGCAACATTAGGAGACAAAGAAGTCATGAGGGCAGATTTTAAGACTATGATCTTTAACCTGTGAAAAGGAAAGAAATGATGCAGCAAGAAGTCACCACCTGCCAAGAGGAGTGCTGGGGACGTGGCTCTCTCAGTGTAGAATGCTTGTCCCAGTCACAGAAAATCATTGACTGGGTCCTCAGCACTACATAAACCTGGTGCAGTGACATATGCCTGCAATCCCAGTTTTACGGAAGTGGAGGTAGGAAGAGCAGATGTTCAAGCTCACCCTTGTTTGTTGTCAGAGGGTTCAGTCTCAAAGAAACACATAGAGGTCTACATTGATCATAAGCTGGTAGGCCTTTTTTTTTTATCTCAGGCTTCTTATTAACTCTTTCTTACATCTTAAATTAGCCCATAATTCTTGCCTGTGTCAGCCACGCAGCTTGGTACCTTTTATTAGCAAGGCATTCTCATCTTGCTTTCTCTGCAGCTGGATGACAACCGCAAACTGAGTCTTCCCCTTCCCAGAATTCTGTTCTCATCATTCCACCTCTACTTCCTGTCTGGTCACCCAATCTATACTTCCTTCCTGGCTACTGGCTAATCAATGTTTTATTAAAACAATACAAGACCATTGTCCCACAGCACTTGTTTATGTATTAGGTTTGAGGCCAGCCTGGGCTACTTGAGACCCTGGACCAAAAAAGCAAAAAGCAAAACAAAGCAACTCCCAAAACAAAACTAAAAAGAAACAGCATCTATAAAACAGAATCTAAACTCACAATTTCCTTGATCTTAGACTTCTCAGCCTCTGGAATTGCGAGGAGAAGTTCTGTTGTTTATAAATAAACTAATATGAGGTGTTTTGTTCTGACAGCTTGGGTGGACTAAGTGTTATTTTTGTTCTTGTTGACCCATACCATGCTTGGAGTAGATGCCAGACCATGAAGAGATCAGGGTAGTTGGGCCAGAAAGAGCTCCAGAATACCAATAGAAAATAAGATTAGAGGGTGATAGGGCCAGACCCCACAGATGCTTGCAACACCCAATGTAGAGATGCCGACTCCCATACTTCTGTGTTTGTGTATGATGTGTCTGTTTTGCGTGTATGGGATTTGCACATATCTGTGGGTGCATGTGGAGGCCTGGGCTAATGCTCTTCTTCTCTATGGGGAGCAGATGAAGACCCGAGTAAAGGTGAGCAAACTGACAATGCATGCAGAAAGTGTCAACCACAGTTTCCTCCTCCTGGATGAGAGCAGCTTGAGACTGCTCCCCTACAAAGACCCCTATCAGGATCAGCAAACCTACTTCCTCCCTCAGCAGTGTGTAATAAAGCCTCTGAGTGTCTAGGCTGCTGAAGCTTCTCCATCAGATCCCACAACCCACCAATCACAGCTTTCCTCTCTTCTTCATCAGAACCCACAGCCCACCAGTCACAGCTTTCCTCTCTTCTTCAGCAGAACCCACAGCCCACCAGTCACAGCTTTCCTCTCTTCTTCAGCAGAACCCACAGCCCACCAGTCACAGCTTTCCTCTCTTCTTCATCAGAACCCACAGCCACCAGTCACAGCTTTCCTCTCTTCTTCATCAGAACCCACAGCCCACCAGTCACAGCTTTCCTCTCTTCTCCATCAGAACCCACAGCCCACCAATCACAGCTTCCCTCTCTTCTCCATCAGAACCCACAGCCCACCAATCACAGCTTTCCTATAACTGTAGCTGTCATTCTCCGCTTCCCACTGCCCCAGTCAGGTCAGTTCCAAAGCTGTACGGGTTGTACGTAGCAGTCTGCCACTTACACTAAAGCAGGATCTCTCAATCAAATTCATAGCTTCCCCACATGACTCGTTTTGCTAGCCAGTTTACTCTGGGGAATCCCCATCTCCTCATTGCAAGGCTGAACTGCTGTGCTTGTGGGGCAATTGTGTGGATTCTGGGGGCTCAAATTCTGGTTTTCACTTTTGTACAAAAAGCATTTTAGGGCTGGGTGGTGGTGGCACATGCCTTTAATCCCAGCACTTGGGAGGCAGAGGCAGGTGGATCTCTGGCAGATCTCTGTGAGTTCAAGGTCAGCCTGGTCTAGGACCCGCTAGGGCTGTTACACAGAGAAACTCTATTTAAAAAACAAAAACAAAAAATACAAAAACAAAAAAAGCATTTTAAGTACTGAGCCATTTCTCCAATTTACTCAGTCAACCTTTGCTGTGATCTAGAGGTTGATCACAGTGGTTGAGTGGCATGGCCTAATTTAGATTTTACGTGAAACTATTTGCTACTGTCTTGACAATACGTTTTAGGGGAGCAAGAGCAGCGTCTGGACACTAGTTGAGAGGTTACTGCATTGATCAAAGTGAGAGAGATGGATATTTAGCCATCATTGGTTCAAATACCTGAGAAAAGTTCAAAGAAGGAAAACTGATTTTTCTTGGTCCATGGTCAGCTGATTCCATTGCTCAGGGTCCCCTGAAGCTGACTATCAGGTGCAGAGGATGCTATGGAGTGAAGGTGCATATTTCATGGTGCATAAGCCAGACAGTGTGACAGACAAGAAGGGAGTGGCCTCCAGTGATCCACTTCTCAACCTGGGCTACATCTTCCACAGATTTATTAGCTCCTCATTAGCCCTTTCAAAACCTGAATCCAACATGACCCCCTTATCTCTTCAAAGTCCCATGGGTGAAAGCTACTTATAAGGACCAAGTCTTCTGTTCTTGAGCCCTTTGGGAGGATACTTCCTATCCAGACCATAATAGGTAGTATTGGAGAGAAGGACAGACTCCAGAGTGGAGGTGGGGGGGATGCCCAGTTTGGCTGAGAACATACAAGCTAGAAAGCAACTCTTTAGTCGGCTCTCCACTGCTGTAATAAAATGCCCAAAGTTCTATTGTAATGGTCTGTCCTGTCCCTTTAAGAGACAAGCCCCACTCACTCTCTCCTCCATTCACCAAGGCAAGTGGCTCTTCCTTCCGCCTGAGTTCCTCTTTCTTTCTGTCTGTCTGTCTGTCTCTCTCTCTCTCTCTCTCTCTCTGCCTCTTTCTCCCTGCTCTTCCCCCCTTCTCCCATTTCCCCCTTTCCCTATCCCCTTTATAACCCATTAAATAAATATCCACTTTCTCTGCATGCGTGCCTGTCTGTCTCTGTCTTACACCCACTGCAGCTCCTCGTGGGACCGGCTGACCCACCGAGGTCTCTCATCTACTGTGCAGCTCCCTGCCTGGGACCTGCTGCCCGTCATGGTCTTCTGCCCTCTGCCCCTGGCTCTTAGCTGACCCTCAGGGAACAGCACCATTTTATTTTTACCATTACATATATAATTTATAAGAAAAGGAGGTTCGTTTAGTCCACAGGTCCAAGATTGTGTCATTGGCTCTTCTTAATTCCAGCAAGAAATTAACCCAGAGTTGTTCTATAGCAATTCATGTGCCAGTCAGGAGGGAACAGCATGACCTTGCCATCCACCACTGTGAAACTGTGTGAATGGAGGCAAGCCTTGTGTATGTGCTATTGCTGGATTCCACACAGTATTTAATTCCAAAATGCCTTTCATTCAGTCTGATTCATTTGACAAATAAAATAATTGTTTTGCCAGCTACTGTAATGAGTACTGGGAATTTAAAAAATGATAACAATAATGAAATAAAGCACCGGTCTATCAATTGTGGAGGCCCGAAAGTGTGAGCCTGTTTCCACATTGACCAAAGGTCAGAGAGTTGGGACTTTCCTCTAGTTCCTTCAAGGTAATTGTGCTTCTACCTCAAAAAAAATAGGCCCCACTTAGAAGTTAATCAAAGAGTTCTGCTCGCTCAAGGTTATTGTCAACAGGTGTGGCTAATTGCCAGACCTTGTGCTCCTGGAATAGAGTAGTAGATTGTTCCTACCTCAAACAAGAGTCTAAGGATGCAACTAAGTTTCAGTTCCCTTCATGGAGATAACGTGGGATTCCACATGGAATGGTTTGCTTATAGAGTGTTTTGGTCTAGGGTATGAGCGTGACTTGGTGAGTTGTTTTATTCTAGCAACAGAATGTTTAACTATTAATGTAGCCCACAACTTTCAATTGGTATGTTCAATTTCTCGTATCATGTTAACGCAGTCTTTTACTCCTACCTTTGGGGTCTAGGGTATTTTAAGCAGTTGAAAATTAAACACAGGCAAATTTTCAGTACTCACTGGAATTCTCTACTGTTACTACCCTATATGTTTCTTCGTTTTATTATTTTCATTCACATCTTCATACTCTTTACTATATTTCTAAATCCCCATGCCTTTACCTTGGTGAGAGGTAATTTTTGTCGTGGTTGGTTCCTGAAAACCAATGAGAATCCTTCAGGTTAGAGCAGTGCCCACATGAGAAACAAACTTTAAGTGTGACACCCACAAACACAACTAGAACATGTTTTGTGAACTTATGTTTATTGTAAACCATATGCTTAGATTTTTTTTTAATGTGCTGGCATTACCCCTTCAACTGCTTTCATGATCCACTGTTGGGTTGGGCTTCAAGACCTTGAGTTTGAAAAACTAGAATAAGGGGAAGCATATGCATATAGACAGAAGTAAGGCTGGAAGCCCTGGGTGTGGCCATGGTAGGAGGGGCTTTAAAAAACGGTGTTAAATTTATTACTTTGCTTATAGTCTCCAATACTGTGAAAGGTTTTCGGCAAAGAAACAGTACAAATTAAGAACACTTGTAATGGGATAGCTATGCAAAAGACATTTCCATAATGTCAGTAAAGATGAGGATGCCTGCCGGGCAGTGGTGGCACATGACTCTAATCCCAATACTTGGGAGGCAGAGGCAGGTGTGATGGCAGGAAGATACAAAATAATCCCACATTAGTTCAGAATTATGTATAATAAAGGGTTATTTACTTAGGAAAGACTTATAGATCATTGTCCTAAATCACAATCCTCTGCATGAACAGGGAAAAGGTCAGAGTCTAGCAGCTGGAAGTGAGAGCCGGAAGCAAGGGAATGAGCACACATTATACAGACACATTTATAGTATAAGAGACCACACCCAAGGGGGCTGGTATCTTAATGGCTCTTGGTTAAAGGAGCAGAAGGAGCTCCCACAGCACCTCCCACTTTTGTTTAAATAAGAGAGTTCCAAACCCAATACAAAACTATATACACTAGGAACAGATATCAAGTATAAGATTAGAATTACAACCAGCATAAACAATACTAAGCAAGGAATATATGCTAAATGTTTTAATAAACATTCTTTCCTAAGGAGTCTAAGTCTTGTATTGGAAATGGCTTGGCTAGATCATAAGAGGACTGTAACTACAACTATCTAATCTTAAACCCCATCAAAAGCCTGAGAAGGGAGATAATATTACTTGAGTAGGCAGGAAGTTCAATCAAGCAGCTTTCAAAATATGCAGTAGATGACAGAGACAACTGGCTGCCTGAGCAATCACCCACAGTCTTATTTGCAATGTTGAAGCAATCAACTTTGGATAAGACCTAGAGTAACTGACAGACCATTTTCAGAGGCAGGAAAATTTTCAAAACTGTCTTACCTTGTCTTGGCAAGATTTGATAATCTTTTTTCTTGTATCCTGCTTGTCCAGTCCAGACATTGTGCACTTTGTCAGTGGTCAAGGCATGGGCAGTTTCAGTTGTGCCAAGAAGAAGACAAACTCCAAGTAGAGTGTCATTGGTGCTGAACACTCTCTTGGGAATAGATTGGTGCTGCCAGGAGTCTCATGTCTCACGTGTCAATGTCTCACATCACCAGAATCTTAAGTTATTTAAATGTCATGTTCTACAGATCTTTGAAGTGGTTGAAGGTTATCTATCTATTCAGAATACAGTCTCTACATTATCTAAAGAACCTAATTAGTCTGACTAAAAGTATAACAAACATGAGTGACTATAATACTTAACACCTATATAACTTAAAGATTAAGACTTCATATCAGAATATTAAACAATCTTTAAACAACTGTGCAGCAAAGGTGTGCAGCAAAGGAGGACAATGACAAAAAACTGTAAACAATGTATAAATATCTTAATCAGAGGTAGAAATATATAATGCAATATGACAAATATATCCTAAAATTGTATCAATATACAAAATGTCTTAAACAGAGGTAGAAACATGCATGCATACAATATGACAAAATAACTTTGCATGGGTATACAAATATTGTAAATAGAAATAACAAATACAATTTGAACTTGTATCAATATACAAGAAACTATACTGGTGCAGAAGAATTGTCTATATTCTGTCAATTATGTTTTAAATAAACGCTGATTGGTCAGTAGCCAGGCAGGAAGTATAGGCGGGACAACCAGACAAGAAGTAGAGGCAGGACAATAAGAACATGAGTAATCTGGGAAGAAGGAAGCTCTTCCCCCAGTCCTGCCTAGATCACCGAAGAAGCAGGGTGTGACCTGCCCCACTGAAAAAAGTACTGAGTCATGTGGCTAACATAGATAAGAATAATGGGTTAATATAAGCTACAAGAGCAAATAAGAAGCCTGAGCTAATGGGATGATCAGTTTATAGCTAATGTAGACCCTCTGTGTGATTTTCTTTGGGGCTTACCAGTTGCGGGAACTGGGCAGGAGAGAAATCCCAACAAGCAGGCCCTCATATTACACGATATGAGTGTAAATTGTCCATAAATAATAACTCACAAGTATTCACTATATTACTCACTATTATTACTATTATTAGTGTGAATAAATTCACACTAAATTACCTATTATCCCACTCAATCTTCCCTTTTTTTAAGATCTCTAGGCCTTCATAATTTCCACCCTAACTTCCAACCCTATGAGAGTAATAATCAATCCTTAAATGATATCTGTAACTGTGAGGACAAACTATTTTGGGAGAGGGGATGTTGCTTTCTAGAATTGCTTCCTGCTGTCATGGGGGCCACGTTTTTTCTATGGGATCCTGTAAAAGTAAAATGATGGTTAAGTTTCTCTGAGTAGTAGATAGGGTCTTTTCGTTTGTTTGTTTGTTTGTTTTGAAGTTCTTATTTGGAGTTCTGGCATACCATTTTCACAGCTGGTACCCAAAACTGGTCTCATAGTAGTGATATCAGCATCATGACATTATATCAACCAGGTGGAGTCATTGTTATGGGGCCCCATCTTCTTCCTGGAAGCTTCAAAGATTACTGCAGGAAAATCTACTGTTCATTGTGGAAAACTTTGGCATTATTCACATAGACATATATTCAATGAAAGATATGATATAAACAAAATGGGCATGAAGAAAAGTAAAATATTTCCTTAAAATCTATCTTCTTTCTGTCCCATACCAGATGGCTCCTGAAATGAGACAGAAATTCTGAATTTTACTTTTAACATGCTTGGATTTAGAGAAAGATAGACACTGTCCAACTCCAAAGTCAGCTCTTATTAAATAGAGATGTATATGTGTCCAAATAATCAAATTTCCCATGTAGACAATATAGCATCATAAGGCAGATTTCTCTTTGCTTGTTGATTCTTTCTGCATACTTATCTTTTTATCTTTAGGCATCTAGATGTCCAAGGTCTCTCCAATCTTTGAAGATGAATACTTTCCTGCAAGAAAAAGAACAGAACCCTGCCCCAACCCTTATGAGGTTTTCTTACCACCTATATGATTGTCACATCTGTGGATGAGCCATCATTTCTCTTTCTCAAAAGGTTTCTCTTTTTCAAACCAAACCTTTATCAATTTTTATGGTATCCATGGTTTTTCTTCTCTTGTGGAAACAAGAGTAAAACCCCTTCCCCAATGTAGCACATCTCCTGGTTTTCATTGTGAGGTAAGCACATTCTTGAAATATACTGGCTGATTTAATTCAGAAGTTTTTTCTATTATCCAATGTCTCTCTGCTGTTGTTGCTCCTTTTTAATTAGTATTAAGAAAATTTAAAGTTAATAAAGCATTATGCAATCTATTTCTGGGGGTATTTTCCATCCCTTTCTGTTTGTTCAACATATCCTTTATAGTTCAATTTGATTTTTCTATAACTACCTGACCTTTAGAATTGTTTGGTATACCTGTAATATGCTTTATATTATAATAATCAAAAACCTCTCATTTTCTTAGACACAAATGCTGGACCATTGTTTTTTTTTGTGCAGATATGCTATGATGGCCATAACTTCTAATAAATGTGTGGTTACTGATTCAGCCCTTTCTGAGCACAAGGCAGTTACCCATTGAGAATCTGAATAAATTTCAATGGTGTGGTGTATATATTTTAATTTTCCAAATTTTGTAAAGTGGAACACATCCATCTGCCAGATCTAATTCCTTTGAGTATTCTTTGGGTTACTCCCTGCTGGCAATGGTGTTTGGTCAGAACAATCCTTTAAATCAATAACTATAAGAGGCCATCCTTTTGGTAATAGATAAGGCAGAGGAATTCCAGACTGTAGAGGGTCCATAGGTTGGATAACCTTGTTGACAGCTCTTTGATCTGTCACCATTCTCCATTTTCCAGATTCCTTCTTAACAACAAATACAGAAGAATTCCAAGGGCTGGTTGACTCTTCAATATGGTGAACATCTAATTGCTCCTGTACCAGGTCTAAAGCCTGCAGCTTGTTTTCTGTTAAAGGCTATTGTTCAACCCATATGAGTTTCTCAGTTAACTGTTTTAAAGGCAAGGCTATTAGTACCTCTGAAAGATTGCTAGTTGCTTTGTGCTCTTTTACAGCCTGAATGGCTGGTGACCTATTTTTGTAATATCTTTCCCAGAAACATGACTGCAGTTTTTGGGACTGCAGGAATGTTTACCTGGGTATTTCATTGCTGTAATAGGTCATGACCCCATAAATTTGCTGCAATATTAGCCACATATGGCCTTAGCCTTCCATTCTGTTCTTCTGGTCCTATGAATTCAACCCACCGCATGCTTTGTTTTACTTTAGATAGGGTTCCAATTCCTTGGGATTGAATATCTGCCTCTTGAAGAAGTCAATCTGGATGCCTAGATTCTGGAGTAATGATAGTCACGTCTGCACCTGTGTCTAGTAATCCTTCAATTACAATGTCATTTATACCCACTCTTAGCTTTGGTCTTTGATCATTTATAGAAATATGCCAAAATATATGTTTTCTATTTCCTACTGGAGTTTTTTTACTCATTCTCCAGGTCCATCATCCAGAACAGTATGTTTTTTTTTTTCAGTAGGCACTGGATTGTTTAATTTTCCTGGTGAGACATATTCTCCACAGTTGCTGGAAATGACTAGACCTTGTTGGATATTGGGGCCTGCAAGAGGCCCCCCAAAGAGTTTCCCAGTGGTATTTGGTTGCCTTGTCTGTCTCTTGTTGACCTACATTCGTTAGCCCAATATCAGCCTTTGCCATACCTCCTACATATACCAGAAGGCTGAGTCCTCCTATTCTTGCTGTTCCTAGGGGCATCTTGGTGTCTCCTCGTACCATTGGAAATTACTTCTCCTACCCAAGCTTCAGTACTATACTTAAATGTTTCAACATTCATTGTATGCAAGATTCATTCATCTATGGGTGTTGATATGACCTTTACAGACACAAGCATCTTCTTACATTCTAAGTTGGCATTTTCAAAAGTCAAAGATTCAATTAGTACACATCTAGCTTCAGGGTCTGTCACTCCTAATTGTATAGCCCTAGTTAAACTTTGTAAGAGGTCAGTATAGAGTTCTCTCTGGCCCTGTTTAACCCTAATATAGGACTCAGTCCTCTTTCCTGGTTCCTGAATCCTGTCCCATTCATTTAAAGCCGCTGTACTACAGAGGGAAAAGGTGTGTTCATCATAGCAAGCCTGTTCCTGAGGATCAGAGTAATGACCCTCACCAAGAATTTGATCTTGGGAAGCCTCAAATCCTTTTGTTTTCCCCTGTTGTTCAAAAATTTTGCCTCTTCTCTCAAGTAACACTTCCAAAGCAGCTGAGGTCCATTTTCCAGGACTGCTGAGATTAATGGATGTCAATCATGTGGGGTTGCCTTAGTGCTTGAAGATCACATTTTCACCATTTCCTGACAAATGGTGAATGTAGCCCATAAGAAACTATTGCTTGTTTAATTACCGGATATGCAGTTGAAACTCTGTGTAAGTCATCCTGAGGTCTGGCACATACTGATGAGGCTAAATCCTGTCCTTGTACCTTCTGTCCCTGCTCATCAATTTCAATATATTACTCAATATTTTCAAACCTTTTTACTACTGCCTTTTCTTTCTTTTCTTTTCTTTTCTTTTCTTTTTTTTTTTTTTTTTTTTTTTTTTTTTGGTTTTTTGAGACAGGGTTTTTTTTGGTTTTGGTTTTTTTTTTTTTTGAGCCTGTCCTGGAACTAGCTCTTGTAGACAAGGCTGGCCTCGAACCCACAAAGATCTGCCTGCCTCTGCCTCCCGAGTGCTGGGATTGAAGACATATGCCACCACCACCTGGCCTACTACTGCCTTTTTAAAAGTCTGAATCCCTTGTCCAGTGTTCTGTTCTAATGTCTTCACTGAGGATTCCAACTTGTTCAGTAAAGTTAATGTCTCATCCTTGGATATATCATAACTTTCCAACAGATTCCAACAGTGAGATTCAACAGCACAAATTAAACTCCTCTCCGTAGTATTAAGTCATTTTTAAAACAAGATAATATTGAAAACAAAGCTAATTCCTAGAATCAAATAATAGGAAGGAAATTAGCATAAGTCTTATACAATACCTTCCATGATATAAGCAAAATAATTATTGAATCCTGGATGTTATTAGTCATTTTTTGTAGTTTTTTTAAGAACTCACCTGTCGTAAAGTAATTACACAATAATTTGGAGTAGGTGTAATGGTCATTATCAGCCAGCAGGTGTCACAGTTGCAGCCACGTGGACAAGAGATGCTAACAGCAGTGAACAGCACGTGTTGCTTACTTAGGTACTGAAAATATGCTTTGTATAACAAATTAAGAACAGTTATTAAGGCAGTCAAACAATTCAGAGTGTTGGGGCCCAGGATAAAGAGAAAATCCAAAATTTTCCATCAGTGCAAGTTGTAGACTGTGTGCACTGAGGAGATCACAGGCAACAGTGTATGGGCTGACAGGTGGATCACAAGCTGCAGAGTGCTGAGCAGCAGCCTGCTGCATCTGAGGGCCGGCTAAAGCTGTGGATAGGAGAGACAGTACCCAACGTGCCATGAGGCTGGCAGACCAATCTCCAAAAGTGTGGACTGGTCCCCATGAGCTGACCAAATCCACTAAAAAGCTTGAGAGAGCTTGGGAAGTTATTCTAGATAGAAAAGAATAGAGTTAAGCTTGGCTTCTTGATAGCAGCACTTTCTTGGGTGGGCTCTGCTTGCTCTCATTTAAGATAGGCTTCCTGGCTCAGCTTTAGGCACAAAACCTTGCAGCTCGTTTAAGAGTTCCTGCCATGAAACACGTAAATAGTATTGATGAAAAGCTGACTACACACTTTTTGGTGATGTCAGGGACCTTGAAAAACCATAGAATGTGGCAAAAAAACACGGCTCCTGCCAGTACCTCTGTCATGAGGCTAGAATCTTAGAGAGCTAAGGAATGGGCTGGATTCAGCCATCAAAGTCATGGCTTTAATTCTAGACATATCACTTAGCAAATTAAAGACTCATGTGGTCAGTAAAGATAGTGTCAGACAAAAAATCCTCTAAACAATTTACAGTGTGTTTAAGAATATATGTAGCTTGGGAAAGAAAAAAAGAAGGATAAAGTCCTTAAAAGAAAAAGAAAGAGAGTAGTTGGATGTGATGGCACACACCTTTAAACTCAACACTTGGAAGGCAGAGGCAGACAGATGTCTGTGATTTCAAGGACAGCCTAGTACACAGGGTAAATTCCAAAACAGATACACAGAGAACTCCTGTATCAAAAAGCCCAAAATTAAAAATAAAAATAAAAGAAATAGAGTTTAAAGTAAAGCCACGTAAAGATGGAAAACACACAGAGAATCTGGACACTGTATGTTATAATGTTCTTTTTGAATTGTCTGAATGCTGAGGAAGGAGCAACAGCTGCTAAAAGACATTTGCTTATAAATGCTGCTGAATTAATCCAAGATAGGTATTTTGAAGATACCTTGACTTCAAAATTGAAGTCAAGATGTATGTTACTTTAGAGAAGAGGTTTTACTTTTGTTTCCACAGGAAATGAGAGACTATGGATTGATTCTGGGTTAAGAAAAATCAGGTTTGATCAAGGAAGACCACCTGAGCAATCTCCAGCAGGAACAGATGGCCCATATGTCTGACTTCTACATCCAGAACATATTCAAGACTGCTGTCTGAGAGAATCAAGCCTCACAGGATACTCCAGTCATGACTTGATTATACTTCTAAATTTTCTTTAGGTCCCCATAAGATTATCAGCACCCCCAATCAGCAGGAACTAGCCTAGAAAACTACACCCACATTCCCAACAAATATGGATATTTTCCTTTGCTTAGAATGTTGGTTGCAAGTTGTTATGGATAATGGTCAGGAGAAAAGCTAAACAAAGGAGATTAGATTCAGAGTTCTTGTTTTAAAAAAGGTGTGGGGGGGAACTGCTGTGAGACAATGGTCTTTTATCTTGTCACTTGTATTATTTTTAATAAAATGCTGATTGCCCAGTAGCCAGGCAGGAATAGGCAGGGCGATAGTGACTAGACAGGAAGTAGAGGCATGGCAATAAGAATTATAGGAAGAGGAAAGTTTCAGTCTGCAGTCATCACCTAGAAACAGAGGAAGCAAGATGTGACTGCCTTGCCAAAAAAGGTACCAATCCATGTGGCTAACACAGACAAGCATTATGGACTAGTATAAGTTATAAGAGTTAATAAGAAGCCTGAGCTACTAGGCCAATCGGTTTATGATAAATATAGACCTCTGTGTATTTCTTTGGGACTGAATGACTGCGAAACCTGGTGGGACAGAAACCTCTGTCAACACAGGTGGAAATCTGTGAGGCTAGTCTGGTCTACAAACAGAGTTCCAGGACAGGCTCCAAAGGCTACACAGAGAAACTCTGTCTTGAAAAACAAACAAACAAACAAACAAACAAATAACCCAAAACAAACAAACAAAAAAGATGAGGATACCCAGATGGAACTGTGGCTCTCTTCCTTTCTCCTCCCTCCTTTCCTTCTCTCTTTCTGGATTCACCTCCCTCCTGTCTACCCACTCTTGGTATCATCGTGCCAGAGGATGGAGACATAGTGATTAAAAACATACCAAGCCTGCTTTCAACTTGCTGTGGTCAAGTGGGTGAGATTAAAAAAAAAATGAAGATATCAGTTATAGGCAGGGAAATGAACATTCCGACAGTATTTTATGGACTTTGTTGGTGAAATGGAGAGTTAGGCGAGGAAGCTTCCTAGAGCAGAGTGAGCACAGAGAAGGAGCCAGACCTAAGTAAAGGTAAATTCCATTCTTCTTGATTACTTGTTGGCTTGTCTGTGTGAAAAAGGAAGAGTAGATGCTGTGGAACAATCCTTCTGTACACTATGACTATGTATTGCTCTCATTGGCTAGTAAAGAAGCTGATCAGCCTATAAAAAGGCAAGAGAAAGTTAGGTGGACCAATCAAACTGATGATACTGGAAGGAAGAGGGGTGGAGTGAGTCTCTGGCAGGTACAGGGAATCCAAGATGGCCATGCCATAAGAAGAAAATGTACCAAGACACGTGGCAAAACATAGAAAAGAAATATGGGTTAATTTAAGTGTAAGAGTTAGCTAGTAACAAGCCTAAGTTATCGGCTGAGCATTTGTAATTAATGTTGAGTCTCCGAGTTGGTTATTTGGGAAGCCTCTGAGGAACGAGAAAACTCTGCCAACAAGCAGAGGAGCTGTTTCAAAACAACAGCAACAACAAGAAAACAAAACCAAAAACCAAGGTTCAGGTATTGTGGCGCATACCTTTAATTCCAGAACTCAGGAGGTAGACAGATCTCTGAGTTTGAAGTCAGCCTGGTCTACATAGGGATTTCCAGGCCAGCCAAAGCTGTGTAATAAGGCTTTGTCTCAACAAATAAACAAGCAAACAAGCAAGCAAACAGATAATTAAGCAGATAGATAAACAGATAAATAAATAAACAAACAAACAAGCAGGCAGATAAATAAATAGGAAAGGACAGAACTGAAAAGATGGCCCAACTGTTAAGAGCACTTGCTGCTCTTGTAGAGCACCAGCTTGGTCACCAGCACCCATGTGACAGCTTACACATATCCAGTTCCAGAGGACTCAACACTTTTTCTGGTCTCTATGGGTACCAAGCACAAACAAGGTGCGAACATACATACAAGCTTGCAAACACTCACGTACACAAAACAAACAAACAAAACAAACACTAATTCCAAAGCCAAACAGAGATGGTTTATATATGCTTCTCAAAATAATATCGCTCCAGGGCTATAGGCCTAGTAAAAGTTAGGAATAAGGGGCAGTGAGACACCTCAACAGGAAAATTTGCCTGCTACCGTGGCTGAGAACCTGAATTTAACCCTTGGGACCCATATAGTGGGAAAAAAGGACCAACTCTCGAGGATTATCTTCTGACCTCCATATGGACACATGTGCGTTGGTAGAA
This sequence comes from Myodes glareolus, assembly GCF_982192425.1. Lineage (NCBI taxonomy): Eukaryota > Metazoa > Chordata > Mammalia > Rodentia > Cricetidae > Myodes > Myodes glareolus. The sequence goes on along the minus strand of NC_142040.1, from coordinate 21,529,301 downwards.
CAATGGTGGACTCTGGGGCAGGGGTGGGGTGACAGGGGATGGGGGTGACTGCACACCCTTGAGTGGGAAGTCAAGGAAGGAGAGAGAGACTGTCATCCCGTGGAAATTTCTAAATGCAGATCTCTCAGCTAAAGGAGAAGAAAATGCAAAACAGGGCCAAAGGAGAGAAATGAGTAGCAGTCCATTTGTCCTGAGTGGGCATTCTCAGTGCTGTCCTGAGTGGGTATTCTCAGTGCTGTCCTGAGTGGATATTCTCAGAGATGTCCTGAGTGGGTATTCTCAGTGCTGTCCTGAGTGGGTATTCTCAGTGCTGTCCTGAGTGGATATTCTCAGAGATGTCCTGAGTGGGTATTCTCAGTGCTGTCCTGAGTGGGTATTCTCAGTGATGTCCTGAGTGGGTATTCTCAGTGATGTCCTACCTAAAAAAAGTCATTACACAAATTTATTGTGTACATTTAATTAATTAACTAATTAATTAATTAATTGTGTGTGTGTTTGTGTGAGTGTGTGTATGGGGAATAATTTTATTTTATTATTCTCATTCTCTATCTTAGGGCACCCAAGTGAAGGTCAAAGAACACTTTTGAGGAGTTTCTTCTCTTCTTCCACCTTTCCATGGGTTCTGGGGACTCGACTCAGGTTGCCAGGCTTGTGTGGCAAGTACCTTTATCTGCTGGGCCATCTCGCTGGCTCCAACAGGCCCTACTCCTCTATCTGGTAAACTGTATTATCCACAGCATCTAGAACATTGCTTACCTCTTAGCAGTGTTCAAGAAATACTTGTTAAACAGGGTGTGGTGGTGCAAACCAGTAATCCTAGCACTGGGGAGCTGGAAGCAGGAGGCTCAGGAGTTTAAGGACAGTCGTGGTTATATAAGGAGTTAGAGACCAAACTGGGCCATAGGAAACTCAAACCATTCCGTTCCCCATGAAAGAAAGAGTTGGTCATGGGTAGTGAATCAGCCTTGGAACCTTGAATGGACAAGGTGAACTGCTAGGGTCGAGGTCACAAATGGCTGATTTATGGCAGAGCTGAGACCTGAATTCTGATCCTTCATTTTTTAGCCTGCCCAATTTTGGAGGCAGGTCTTAGAAAAAGAAGTCTGTTTCTCGTTCCCCAATTCACGCCCTCCATCATTGAAATTACTAAACTAAATTACATCACTGAATTACTAAGCTTATGTAGGTTAATTTTCATCGGCCTTGAGGAAGGCTAGGAGTCTTCCACGTCCTGGAACTCTAAGTTTCATGACGACTGATAGGTCCCTCACAGCCCACGGGCTTGAACACCCTGACATCTGTGCTCTTGAAGTGTGTTCAACACATCACCACTATCAGAATCACTTGGCTGGGGGAAGGCAGACGGATGCCGAGTCTTGGAGTTTTAAACACTAATGGTCTAGATATATAGTTGATTTGGAGGGATTTCCACTAGGCCATGCTTCTGAGCCTCTTTCCCCTCTATCACGATGGTACGTATAAAAAGTGATAATATTTCTGTGTCATGGTGAAGCAAACCTAGGCTGTCTCCTTGACAATACACATCTTGCTTAGAACCCTGCTCATGTACCAGTGAGGAGAACAAGCGGAAGATATGGATTATACCGTGTTTCCACACTGTCAAGACAGCATGAGACTATGTATGTTTGCAGGATTTTGTGACTGGTACAATATTTGAGTATAGATAATACTATTATAAGAATATTGAGAATACAAGGTTGCTAAAAGAAGATAGACATGTTCTTTAAAAAGTGAAAAAAAACCCACCCAGCCCAATACATGTTATAGTTTGTTTTATCCGTCTGTGGTAACTTCTGGAAGGCGGGGCTACGTGATGGATTGTCTAGCTTAGTTTGGCCTGTGGGCAAGCTATGCGGGAGTGGCTTGGTTATGGATTGATATGAGACGACTCAGCTCTTAGTGGGCAACATTATCCTCTGCATTTGGGTCACTAGCTGCCTTAAGTTCTTGCCTTGACTTCCCGGAAATAACAGACTATAACTTGAGAATGTGAGCCAAATAAAATCCCTTTCTGTTAAGATCGCTTTTGACAGAGTATTTTTTTTTAATTACAGTACTTGGAGACCAAATTATAACACTGCATATTTATGTTATGAACCTGCTTTAGGCATTTATATACAATAATATAGTTATAGAAAGTCATTTTAATTTTTTTTTTTAAACACAGATGCTGGGCCCTCATTGAGAGCCCTTAAAGTAAAATCTTGGGGATAGGAAATGTGCAGACTTGGGTGCCTGCCTAGGTGTTCCAAGAGACGGAAGCAGTGAAATCTTAGACTTTTGTACAGAGTGCATCTTTAGCTTAAAAGAGAGCCCAGCTGGAAATTTCCACCCTGCTGTGCGTGCTCAGCTGATCCTTATTGCCTTGGAATACAGAAGATAAGTACAATAAATACTGAATAGTTGAGTCATCTAGGGGACAGATGGAAGGATCGAGGGCGCAAATAATGGGAATCAGCTGTAGTAAGGCCAGGCTCAGGAGAGGCAAGGCAAGTCACGGAGCAGTGGGGCTTGTTGTTTACACACATCCAGCTAGTATCTGGCTCTCAAGACATGCAGGACACGTTGTACATGGTGTTTCAAGCTTATAGCCACTAACACAGCAGCACAAAGTAACTATCAAAACTGAGCTCGGATTTCAACAGGTGTAGAACACTGAGTCAGCAACCAGGTACGGGGCAGCTGCTGAGGATCTGATAGAGAGCCGAATAGATTGGGTCTTTCCAAATCTAGAGTCTTAGCACCTTGTGGCGATCGCTGTTGGGTGCCTACTACCTAATCAGTTGGTGCTGTTACTTGGCTGCCTAAAAGCAGCTGCTTCATCTTAGCCCTCCCCCCCCCCCAAAAAAAAAAAAGAATTCTGGATTTTCATAGCTTCGTCCAAGCGCCATTCTGAGTGGAAGGAAGGTTAGAGTTGGGAAAGCTAGGTCTTCTCAACAAGTTCCGGGGTGGCGCGAGGAGTGATATAACGTGCCAGTCATTTACAAGTACAGGTTTCAATAGTCATTCCCGGCACTGGGAAGAGAGCAGCAAAAAAAAAAAAAAAAAAAAAAAAAATCAAGAGGTGTGTATGTAATCTGCATTCTGCATCCAAAAGCCTGAAAACAAAAGTCGACAATTTCTCTCCCACTATTATTAACTCGCGGGCCTTGATCGCTAGACGTTGCCACCTGCTCCGCCTCCCCACGCCCCCAGAGAGTGGGGAGGGAGAATGCAGGCAGGGACTGGATCCCCCGCACTGAGTCTTGCCTTTTCTTGGAGCAAGTCCGGATCCTCAGCGCGAAGCCGCTCTCCGTGACTTAGCAGTAACCTAGGACTGGAGGGACTGGTTTGGGTTTCCCAGGTGGGGGCCAGGAGTTTTAAATTGCTTTAGGCCCCCTCCCCACTCTCGGGTGGGGGCTGTAATCTTAGGCACCGGCGGCGGATGTGTCTCCGCCTCCCTCTCCAGGTCGCCTCCCCACCTGCCACGTGCGATTGGCGTGCATCACCTCCCCCTCCACGAAGCACGTCCTCGTCCCGTAGCCGCGCTGGGTGGGTCTTAGGGACCCGGGGCCTGTAACCTGCCCTCCCCCTGCGCTCGCTCTTCGGTCGGAGGCAGAGCCCGGAGCGCAGATCCAGGCGGGAAGGGACGGCCGGACGGCTGGGCGCCGCGGGCCGCCGCCGCACCGGGCATGCTCAGTGGCACGACCGGCTAGGTGGCCCGCGAGCTGCACCCGGATCTGCGCGGCGGCGGCGGCGGCGGCGGCGACGTGAGCGCGCAGGGGGGCGGCGGCCTCGCCTCGTCTCTGTCTCGGCGCCGGGCTCGGGTGGGTGACGCGCAGTGCCGGGGCGATGTCGGATTTTGACAGCAACCCGTTTGCGGATCCAGATCTCAATAATCCGTTCAAGGTGAGCGCCGGGCCGCGGCCCTGGCCCGCGCTGAGCGTCGCGGTGGCTGCGGAGGCCTTGCCCCGAGGGTCTCGGGTCGCCGCGTCACCGGCTCTGCCACCAGCCTGAAGGGTCGCGCCGGGCCGCGAACCCGCGGGACCCAGAGCCTGGCCCGGAGCGGAGCCGGGCAGGTGTGGCCGCCACTACTCCGGCCGGCGCGGAGGGCAGCGGGGCGGGGGCCGGGAGGCCGGGGCTCCCGGACTGTGTTGTCATGGGGACCTGGCGCCGGTGCTGCGTGCGGTGATGGCAGAGGTGTACCGGAGAGAGGCGCGGGTACACGGACGCTGCGATAAAAAGATAAAGGGGTGTTTTTATTATCAAAAGTCTGCGGCGCCCAGAGCCACCAGTGGCGCTGCCAGAGGCCTCTTTCCCTCCGGGCCCAGTTTAGGGGAACCGGCATCAAACAGAAGTTAAAAATAAGCATCTGGAAACAATAGTGCACGCGGACAATTCCCCACCTAGCTGCTGTTAGCGAGGTGGACCTGGGCCATTTTCCAAGCTGGGAGTGCGTCACCCCGGCTGTTTGAGGGTTCCGTTCCTCACGTGAGTTGCTTTCCTTGGAGTAGACATGATCCCCCAGTCTCCGGAAGGGCTTGGGACAGAAATGGCCAGGCAGGCCTTTTAAATGTTGGTCATCTGCTTTCAAATTAATGCCGCGACCGAACTCTGCCTTGAAAACTACTTTGGGTTTGGGTCTCTTAATGACTGTGAGGCATAACAAGGCAATTTCTTCCAACTGTTAGCTTGGTTAGTCGTTTCTGCAGTGCAAACTTTAATTTGTAGTCACAAAGGTGAAATAGGAACTAATTTGTGGTCACCCAAGTGAGGCTTCTGGCTTCTTGGGCTTACCTCTTTTTAGTCCTTTTGTGGCCTGCCAACAATATTGGAGGAAGCAGCACCCCTGTTCTGATGGTTTAACCTTATGACTTCATGAAGGATTATTTTAATGAAGCCATCCAACTTAAACTTAAACTTGACAGCTGGACTCATTTTACAAAAATACAGAGGCAACTGTCACCCTTCAGTTGACCATACCTCTCTACCCCTCTCCTCTCATTCATTTGCTTTAGTTTTTGTTTTTTGTTGTTTTGAGGCAGGGCATCACTATGTAGTGTAGCTGGTCAGGAACTTTCTACCCTCCTACCTCAGCCTCTCAAATGCTGTGATTACAGATAACACCCAGGAGCGTTTTAAAAGAAGTTCCCTGTTCCCCCACCCCTACCTGAAGTTTTGTTTCATTTGGTATCGGGCTCACTTCTGTGTAGTGAAAAATTGGGCTATTCTTAAATTATGGATCCCCAAAAGAAACATTTCATAATTTGCCAGTTGACTGTTATTTAAAAACATTTAAAGGTAAAACATTAAGAACCCATTTGCGTCTCCTAGCTACGATAATTCTTTGATGCTGTTTATTATGCATCTGACCACGTGGCTGTTGATTTTACATTTGGTCACCCACGGTTCCTTTCATATTAGTCTCTTGATAGGGTGAGATCCTGGCTTCTTATCACAGACTGTTTTGTGACTTATAATGTTGCCATGATTCCTTCCATTTTGTCAGGCGTAAGGTTGCTGTGATAATTCTAAACCCCAAATAGTTTTCAAGTATAATTCATGGTAGAAAATGATTAACATTTTCAGTTTTCTGTAAGTGGATGCATTCAGGACAATGATTCAAGTCCATCAGATGCTTTGAAGGATGGATACTTTCGGTCTAAGGAAGGTTTTGTTGACTTCTCTTGCCCCACAGTTCTTCGTTTGTGGTGGCTGTCACAGCACTGCCGGTGTCCCTGACTCCTTCGTTCTGTTTGTACCTAACCACCCTTCTGTGTCTCAAAGGAACCCTTCTCTCTGCTGTTTTCACTTCATTTTATGTAGAAGTGACTTTTGAAGTCATACCCTTATTTACTAAGTTCCCAGAATATTTAGCTACCTTATGATCACTGACTTTTTAAATTTTGTTTTTGACATTTGTAATCCACCATCCTTAATTATCTCCTACTTGACACTGGTTTGTGCGTGTTTGGTTTTTGAAACTCTTGTAGCAAAAGCTGGCCTGGTCTGGGTTTACGGGCCTTTGCCTTCACACCTCATGGATGCCGTTTCCCACTGTCCCTGCACTGTTGTGTTAGGGACACTTTTGTACACATCTTCATTTGAGCCATGTCTTGAAAAATCGTATCATCTCCTTAGATATACAGGTATAATGGCTTGCTCGATTTTACTGACTATGGTAAAATTCTTTGTTGAATTCAGTTCCTATGTCTTGTCTGAGCACCTGCTTTATTCTAGTGATTATGATAGGCCTAGTGAATGGCATTATGGACTTTCAATGTCCTTTATTGTGTATAAGAAAGTTGAAGTAATTAAAAATCTATGATAATCTTAAACAAAAATATTAATTTTGGGAAATTTTAAAAAATCCATTTTGGAGTTCTTGAAATGGGTCTTTAAATCTAGAAAAGGGCTATGACTCCAAAAAAAAAAAAAAAGGAAAAAGAAAGGGGCTATGCACAGAGATCCATGCCTAAATCGCAGCACTCAGGAGTAGAGGCAGGAGGATCATCACAAATTGAGCCCCAGCATGGTTGATGTAGAGAGTTATAGGCCAGCCAGGGCTAATATTGAGACCCTGTCCCCAAAGTAAAGTAAAGGACAAATATTGTCTACATACTCAACATGTATTTTTTGAACAGTTGCTAAAAGTCCCTTATTCTGTTTAATTTTCATTTAACCAACAGATATTGAGGCAACACCTCTAACTTTGTGGGTATTAGTTTAATCCAGAGGCCAGACCTGCCTGTAAAGTAAAAGGAGGGCGAACTAACCAGTAGAGCCAATAATGTAGACTCCTGCCGTTGACTTACAAACACATGAGTAAATGCTGGAGCGGGTGTCATTTGTTCATAGGAAGGTGGTATTAATAGGGGATCAGGATATCTTTAGACCTTCTAATGTGTTTTTGTATTTTAATGTAATTGAATTGGATAAATCATGGAAATAACTTTTTTGTCGTTTTTTTCAAGACAAGGTTTCTCTGTAGCTTTGGTGTTTGGTGGCTGTCCTGGAACTAGCTTTTGTAGACCAGGCTGGCCTCAAACTCACAGAGATCCGCCTGCCTCTGCCTCCCGAGTGCTGGGATTAAAGGCGTGTGCCACCACCGTCCAGCAGAAATAACATTTAAATTAATTAATTTTTAAAACACAAGGAGAATCAGAATTCAGTGCTTGGAAGTATCTGCCTCAATATATTTAGTCAGGATATCATCTGTGGATGAAAACCAAAGTGGCAGGTTGGCTGCTCCCATCTGTAGATTGGTGCTAAACCGCATGTGTCCAGGTTCCTTGCCTGTTGTTGGCAGCACCAGATATACTTGTTCCTTTTTAAAAATTATTGTTATTGTGTGTGGGGAAGTGGGGTGCCAGTGTTCCAGTGTGCATGTGGGGGTCAGAGGACAAATCTGTGAAATCAGTTTTCTTCTTCCACCTTTGTGTGGGTTCCTGGGGATCAAACTCAGTTGCCCGGGTTTGTGCAGCAAGCACCTTTGCAGGGTGAGCCGTTGCGTCAGCTCTACTCCTTGTTCTTATGTGGATCTTAGACTTGAAGCTCTGTGGAGTGGAGCAGAAGGTGGGGGCTGAGTGTGGGGTCTGTGGAGTGGAGCAGAAGGTGGGGGCTGAGTGTGGGGTCTGTGGAGTGGAGCAGAAGGTGGGGGCTGAGTGTGGGGTCTGTGGAGTGGAGCAGAAGGTGAGTGTGGGCTTCTGGGTCTGAAAAGGCCTTGATCTGGTCCTGGTTGTCTCACTTATCAGCTAGACGCCTAGGAAAGTCACTCAGCTTCTGTAAGCCCAGCTTACTAGTCTCTAGAATAGGATCAACTGTCTTGTGCTGGATAATTTTATGTTGGCTTGATACAGGCTGGAGTCATCTGAGAGGAGGGAATCCCAACTGGAAGAAATGTCTTCATAGGATTGGGTTCTAGAGTGGTCGTTCTCAACCTGTGGGTCATGACTGCTTTAGGGGTGTCACATCAGGCATCCTGTATATCAGATATGTACCTTACAATTTATAGCAGTAGCAAAATTACAGTTATAAAGTAGCAGCGAAATAATTTTATGGTGGGGTGGAGGTATTAAAGGGTCGCAGCATTAGGAAGATTGAAACCACTGCTGTAGAGCAGTTTCTCAACTGTGTGGGAGGGCCTAGCCTACTGTGGGTGATGCTATCCTGGGTTCTATAAAAAAGCAGACTATACAAGCCACAAGGAGCAAGTCAGTAAGCAGCACTCCTCCATGACCTCTGCATCAGCTTCTGCCTCTGTGTTCAGCCCTGTTTGTGCTCCTGCCATGACTTCCCTCAGTGATGAACTATAACCTGGAAGTGTAAGCTGCAGTAAACCCTTTCCTCCCCAAGTTGTCTCTTAGGTCATGGTGTTTTATCACAGCAGTAGTGACCCTAAGTAGGAACATCTGCTCCGTAGGTGCACTCACAGGACCTGAGGACTATATGCAAGCATGCAGAAAGTGTTAGTGCATGGTGGCTTTAAAAAGGTGCTGGTATGGCTGGGTGGTGGTGGCTCACGCCTTTAATCCCAGCACTCAGGAGGCAGAGGCAGGTGAATCCCTGTGAGTTCGAGGTCAGCCTGGTCTACAAGAGCTAGTTACAGGATAGCTAGGACTGTTACACAGGGAAACCCTGTCTCGAAAAAACAGAAAAGAAAAAAAGAAAAAAAAAGTTGCTAGTATTTAGTTCATTACTAATACCAAGTGCTTTTTCTTTGTTCGCCTTCTAGACTCTAGAGTCTAGATCAAGGTTATCTGAATTTTAATGTTTTTCCCTAGTGTCTTCCTCTATCATTCTCTATCTTATCTAATTATTATTATTATTATTACTACTACTACCATGTATGTATGCATGTGTGCATACATGATGGTGTATATGTGGTGGTTAGAGGACAACTTTGGCTCTCTTTTCATGTCTGCATGGGCTCCAGGGATAAACTCAGGTTGTCAGGCTTGTGTAGTTAGGCCTTTACAGGCTGAGCTGTCTTACTACCCTCTACCTTGTGCTTGGAGACATGGTCTCTCACTGAACTCAGTAACTGGCTAGACTAGCTGGCCACAAGACAGGGATCTTCCTGTCTCTGCCTTTCCGGTGTGGCATCATGCCTGGCTTTTTTTTTTTTTTTTTTTTTTTTTTTTTTTTGGTGTTTTGAGACAGGGTTTCCCTGTGTAACAGTCCTAGCTGTCCTGGAACTAGCTCTTGTAGACCAGGCTGGCCTCGAACTCACAGGGATTCACCTGTCTCTGCCTCCTGAGTGCTAGGATTAAAGGCATGCGCCACCACCACCCAGCCTATGCCTGGCTTTTTATGGGAATGGCCAGGATCTGAATTCAAATTTCTGTGTTTGCTCAGCAAGCACTTTATTTATCCACTGAGCCATTCTCTAATTCCTAGAAATATTTTGTAAGTTTTATACTATGTATTATGATCTATTTTATTGGTTGTTGATCTCTTATAATGCCCAATTCATAAATTAAAAGTGTAAAAGAAAATACATAGTTTAGATACCATGTAATTTATAATGCCTTGCAGAATGTCTCAGCCACTACTGTAATCAGTTTTGGGTTTTTCTTTTGTTGCAATTCAGAGGATGGGCTCAAGGCCTTGAGCATTAGTTGAGCAAGCACTCCCCTGCAGAGCTATCCTCTGACGCTGTGTTCTTTTAAAAACAGCCTGCAAAGTGGTGTCTCACTTATCTAACATCTTAGTGTAATTTTAGTGTCATCTTAAGAATTTAGTTGAGCCTGGTAGGGTAGCCAGCACCTGTCATTTCGCCACTTGGGTGGAGAAGACTGGAGGATCCTGACTTTGAGGCCAGCCTGGAATGTTTAGAAAGACCCCTGGAAAAGAATTTTGTCACTGACTGTTTCCTATAATTCAGGGTTGCCAGTTAGCATTCAGACAGCTGTGATGAAATCTATTGCCCTGGGTTGTCTATAGACAGCAGGTTTAGTAGTGCTCAGAGTTCCGGAGACTGGCAGGTCTAAGGGGAGGCTCTAACACACCAGTGTTGCGTGTGAATCAGTAATTCTGTAGATGGCACGTTTGGGGTAATCTCACCTGGGTCCTCTCATATAAGGGCATTAATTCAGTCTGGGAGGCCACAGCCCAGTGACTTAGCTACCTCTGAAGCCACTTTGGAGTAGTGCCTCTTCAGCTTTAGGCTTTGATATATTTACCTGGATGGGTGTGTGGGAGATACATGTATTCAAATTCCAGGACCACTGTGTTTTGTTTTTTTTTTTTTAACATGGATGCTGTCATCTATCTGGTCTATTTTTATAGTACTATCTACAGTGAGTTGATCTTTCTTCTCCACCCATTTAAAATTTAGAGTCTGGAGACTGGATAGCATTAGGAAAATGTTCCAGTATTTTTTCTGTAATGGTTACATTTTTGAAAACCTTATCTTTCAGTATTACTTAGGGACACAGTGATTCATCCATGTCAACTGTCTGGATCCATGCTCTATTGTCCTCGGTTAGCACTTTGAAAAAGCACATGCTGAGTTATTGATTGTATTTGAGTTAGGTGCTGCTCATGAAAATGCAGCACTGTTTACCACTCTCGGTGATCATTTAGCATGAACAATGTCCAGACACAGTTGCTTGTTGATGGTCCTGACATTTGAGCTAGAGTTGCTGGCTTTTTTTTTTTTTCTCTAATGTGTCTTCAGTTATCTGACAGCTTGAATGCGTGGTTTAAGGTGTCTTCAGTTCACTGCCTGCTTGTTACCTGGAGCTGCCGGCGCAGGCAGCGGTTGGCCTGTTTTTATCCCATGTGGTGCCCTTGCCTGGCATAGCCTGCACTTTGCAAATACAAAACCAACAGTGTCCAAGGAGAGCAAGAGCCGAAGCCTTAAGGGTTTTTGTGGTCACATGCCATTTCCACTGCTGGTCAAAATAAGTCACGAGTCATGGTAGATTTTAAAAAAGGTGAGTCGGGAGTCAGACTCCATTTCTTGACAAGAGTGGCTGCGTCTCCTGACAGAGACCTGTGAACTGAAAAGCTGTAGCTGGCATAAAACGGCGAGACAGTACCGAGGGAGCTTGGGAGACTCCACTAAAATGGAGGGGAAGTAGGTGGCATTCAGCGGTTGGTGAATGACAGCGTTCCTGTGCAGAGAAGTAGCCGGTCCTTGCTTCAGACCCAGCTCTACTTTCTTCTGGCTTTCAGCTTCTCAAGAGGTACTTTCTCCTACTGAACACTGGGAGACCAGAAGCCTGTTCTCATTTCAAAGTAACTCCTCCTTCCAGTCACTGGTACAAGTCTCCTAACAATAGTCATTAATATTATTTAAGTCTAAACCATGCCTTAAAAGCACCTCTAATTGGCTTGAGATAAGCCTTCTTACTTGGGTGCTCATTAGTGTCAGGTGTTCAGGATCAGCCCTGTGTAGAAATGCTTCAGTCCAGTTGGGCATTTTGGGCCAGTGGACATGCTCACTGGGGTACAGTGCAAAGCTGCTGTCTTCTTTAAAACCAGTATTTAGACACAGTCATACTTAGGGATCTGTCATAGTTAGCGCCAGTTGTCTATATGACATGCCTTCAAAGAGAACCTCAGTTGAGGAATTGCTTCTATCTGATTGGCCTGGGAGCATGTCTTTGGGGCAGTTTCTATTTGCTAATTGGTGTAGGAGGGCCCAGACCCCTGTGGGCAGTCCTACCCCTGAGCAGGTGATGCTGGGCTGTTTAAGGAAGGTAGTTGAGTACCCAGAGAAAGCAGTCAGTAAGCAGTGTTTCCTTGTGGGCCTTGCTTCATCAGTTCCTGCCTTCAGGTTCCTGTTTGAGTTCCTACCTCGCTTTCCCGTGATGAACTGTATTGTGTAAGCCATCTCAACACTTTCCTCCGTAAGTGGTTTTGGCCAGGACTTTCTGTTGCAGCATGAGGAAAGCAAAGTAGAGCAGGCTCAGTAGCTTTACCAACAGCCATACTCGAGGTGATGACTGTGGACAAAACTGAAATTGTTCTTAGGCCAATATTATTAAACATGTTTAAGTATGGTCAATATTTTGTAGTACGGAGTGTATAGTCAAGGAATTTAGTGGTTCTGTTCTTTGTATATTTGTGAGTGTGTGCAAAAGATGTCTGTGTTTGTGTGAATATGGGTGGATAGGATGTGAGACATCACTGTTGTGGAGGTCAGAGGACAGCCTTTGTGGGGTCTTGGCTCTCCACCTACTTGGAGATAGTTGTTCTGTGATGACGTCACTGTGTGGAGGTCAGAGGACAGCCTTTGGTGTGGGTCCTGGCCTTTTGCCTAGGTGGAGACAGAGTTCATATTGTTCTCGGTACATCAGTGTCCAGGGGTTCCCCTGCATCCACTCCGCTCTTGCTGTAAAAGCGCTGGGATCACAGGTATGTCACTGCACCTGACTTTCCATGGATTCTGGGCATCTGAAGTCAGGCCCTCCCTCTGGCAAATGCTGTACCACTGAGATATAGTCTCAACCCCCATTATTTCTTATTATGTCAAACTGACACTTTGATACCAAGTTGCTAAAAATAAATGTATTGGATTAATGAGATGAGTGACAAGTCCCAAAGAAGTAATAATTCTACAATCTTCTGCTCAGGTGTAATCACTTAGTTACTGTTCTCATTGCTAAGTTCATGGTTAGAGTGGTTTGAACATGGTAAAATATGTCCAGTGAGAGCAGCCAGGAAGGACCTGGGTGGACAAGCAAGTCGAAGGCAGGCTCAAAAGCACTCACTGAGCATTTAGTCGAGCGAAAGCTAACTAAAGTTAGGAAGTCGAGCTGCCATCAGGTACTTGACGTCTCCTTGCTTACTTAAGTGAACAAACTTATTATTTGTTGCTTTAGATAAAGAATCCAAGGCTTATTGGCTTTCTGCATCAAGGTGGACTTTGTCCCAACAGAGAGATTATTTAATCAGTTTGAATAGCCTGGCAATGCTTTTGTAGAAGTCGATCCTCCAATGCTTGGTGGAATTATTCAAGCAGAGGCTAGATGGGCCGTGGAGATGCTAAGGGAGAGATTTTTATATCTGAGCCTTCTCTATTTTGGGACTCTGTGATTGCCACATGTCTGTAACTACAACATTTAATGAACACACACTCTCTGATGTCCTACCCTAGTAGATATTGGAGTTGGCATTGATCATGTAAGCAAGAGTGGAGACTTCACGTTCTTGGAGACTGCTATGCTGAGTTCAGCTTCTGATGAAGGAACAGTGCTTAATGTCTTTTCATAATACAGTTGCTAAATCATGTCCTCTGCTGAGTGATATTGGCCTCACATGACCGAGCTTTTCAGGGTACTTCCCGAAGGGAAGCCCTGGTGTAGGAGCCCTCTGTCTAGGGCTTCTGAGGGCCATCTAGTCTTCCTGTTCTTCAGTGTGGCAGCTCTTGACTACAAGTATGTTGAAGAAACCTACGCTGTGGAAGCTTGTGTTCTTCCTGTATGTGCTTTAGATATCCCTCCCACAGCACCTGTTTATTTCAGTGAAAACTGACAAACAGTAAATGCGATGTGATATTTTTCAAAACTATGATGAATAAAAGCTATATTAATATGTAATTTTTAATATTGTATTGGAATAGCACAGATCCAAAGTTTGTTTTTAAATTACCAGGGAGCTTTAGCTGTAAGTGTGGAAGATAAGGCACGGAGGGGTAGGTTGTCCTTGTAACAAATGCACTTACTGCTGTCGTTTATTCCCCTTGCTCCTGTGGGGGCAGACTCTGCTGTTCTGTTACTTCTGACCTCACATCTGTGCTGGGGTCGAAGCACTGCCCTTTCCTGTGTAAGAGCTCCCAGGAGAGTCCCCTGTGGACTGTGCCCAGGGAACAAGCCAGAATCACCTTCTTGGCACTTGGCGTTGGGTCTGTTAAAGAATGAAGATTTTTGAGCTGGTGGAGCTCAGTGGAAGAGCTTCTGCTTAGCATGCACAGGAGCCTGGGTTCCCTCTGCAGCGGACCCTCACCCTGCTCCCCGAGTCATGTCAGTTCATTAGCTGCTGGGCACTGGGCTGTTTTCTCTCCTATTTTGGCTGTTCTGAATAATGCTGCTGTACTTGTGCAGACTTTCATTTGAACACTTGTGTTCAGATTTTGTGGGTATGTACTTAGGTCATATGACAACTCTCTCCAGAGGAACTATGAAGCCAGTTTCCGCCATGACTGCTGGAGAATGCAGTTTCCCTGTGTGTTGACAATGCTTGTTACTGCCTGGTTTTGAGTCCAGCCATCTTAGCTATTAATCGTCTGCTTCAGTCTCTGGAGTGCTGGGGATTCCAGAGTTACACCACTATGGCCACCTTGAGACTTGTGGTTTTGATTTGTATTCCCCTAGTGTTAGGGACTGTTTTGTGTACATATTGGACATTATGTATCTTTGGAGAAATGTCTGTTCACACCCTTTGTCTGATTTGGGATTGGGCTATTTAGCTGTTTTGAAAACTGAGCTAGCTCTAAGAGATTTAAACTATATTCTAGATACAAGTCCTTTATTAGTTATTTGTCTTGAAAATATTTCCTCCCATTTTTATTTTCTTGACGTCCTTTGAATTTTGAGTATAAAAGTTGCAGTGAGGCCTACCTGTTGGGTCACTTGCTTTAGTGTGTGTGAGGCTCTGGCTTTGGTCCTCATTGACCCATGCACTCGCGCACATACACATCAGCTTCTGATTTTGATAAAGTCCAATGTTTATTGTTTTCAACTTTTATAGAGTCTTACTATATAGCCAAGGCTGGACTGGACCTCCTGATCCCCTTGTCTTTACCTCCCAGGTGGTGCAGTTACCGGTGTACCACTCCATCATCTTTAGTTGTTTGTGTTTGGTGTCCTATCTGAAAATTGTTTGCCAAATCTAAGGTGAGGAGGTTTTACCCTTATGCTTTTCCTTAAGAATTTTATAGTTTTATCTGGCTCTTGTATTAGTTTCAAGATTCACTTTTAGTTGATTTTATGTATGATGTGAGGTAAGGGCCAAACTCATTCTTTGGCGTATGGATATCAGTCGGTCTACTGCCGTTTGTTGAAAAGACTATTCCTCCCCAGTTGAGCACCACAGAACCTTTCTTAGTGGTCTGTTTTCACAAAGGAGAAGAAATACTTTATCTACACAAGCCCTCATGTTTCATGCAAAAATGACAAGTCACTTGGTGTCTCTAGGTGTGTGTCACCCGCCCAACTTCCCAGCTTGGCCGCCCCAGTGTTGGAACTGCCTCTAACTTGCCGTGTGTCAGTGCTTAAACCAGCACAGTGGGTTTTTACCTGCTTGTACATTGCAATTATGAATATTATATCAATGTTACCAACTTGATAATCTTTTCTTTAAAAAATTCACTTAAAAAAGAAAATCTTCCATTTACTCTGTAGAATATAGATGAATTAAGGAATACATTTTTTCCTAGAAGCCGGAACACTGGAGCTGCTGGAGCTCATAGAGTGAGAAGCACAGCGTAGGAAGTGCTATGCATTTCCAGCATTAGTGAAGTCCAACGCTGAGTGTTGGTGAGCTCGCACCACAAAGGAGACGTGTGTGTGTGTGTGTGTGTGTGTGTGTGTGTAATAGTTATGAACTGCTAATTTTAACTTTAGAAGTAGACACTATCAGATATTTGTGTTTTAAACATTTTTATTAGCATATATTAATTATACCTAGCAATGGATTTTATTAGGACATTTTCATACATTTTAATGTATTTCGATTATATTGACATGCCCCTATAACTCTTTCTTGTCTTTTCCCCCAACTCTTGCTGTTCTTTTTTTTTCTTCCTAGGGAGTTCTCCTTCCATTGTCATGACTTGTCTGTCTGTCCCTCCTCTCTCTTCCCTTCCTCCTCCTTTCTTTCTTGTGACTTTGAGTTTAATAAGTATTGTTTATAAGAGCATGGGTGAGGATTGTTTACAGGAACATGGGCAACTTACCAGTGGCTAAGGAGAAAATGTCCCCCTCCTCCAGCAACCACTCATTCATTGCATTTATGTCCTCATAGAGAGGCATGGTCTGCTACCCTCTCTGTCACAGAATGTTGAGTAGGCCCTATTTTGAGCACGCTTGAGAGTTCAGTGGCCATCTCATTCTGGAAAGAGAGCCTTCTCTCACTCTCTCCCTCTGGGTGTGCAGTTTCTCCATCCTTTCTTTCCTGATGTTCCCAAGCCTTGGAGGGAGGAAGAAGCAGCTGTGCCATTAGTGTTTAGTTTTGAACAGTTCTCAGCCTTTTGGCCAGTTATGAGTCTCTGAAGTCACCAAATGCAAAAAAGCCTGTGTGGTGAAAGCTGGGGTCAGCACTGGTCTGTGTGTCCAGACAGAGTTGTTTAGAAGGCGGTTTGACAGGCATCACTTAGCAGCAGCAGCAGCTTTCCCATTAGTGCCTATGGCGGGCGTCTTTAACCATAGGCTGCTGTTGACTGTGTTTATAGTGCCAGGTATGTTTTCCCTCCTGAGCAGCCGGCCTTAGGTCTGTCAGAAAGGGACTGATTGCCAAGACTTTCCACTCGTGTCCCAGGGTCCATAGTTTCTTCAGACCATGGATGACAGGTGTAAGCTCTGGCTCAGTTCCTGGTTTTTGTTTGACTTGTGATCACCCCATGTGGTCTCTTTAGCACTAGGGTTTTACTGTCTAGTTCTAGCCGGTAACCAGCAGTGATAGACAGCCTGTATTGCTTTGGGAGCTTCAGGGACTTGTCTGACCAACTGGTTGGGAGGTGGTTCACCCCTCCAAATCAGATATTTGAATGTTAGTGGTTTTAGTGTGTACAACATTTACTTCTTATGTGTGCTGCTGGAACTCAAAGCCAGGCCACAGGCAGGCTAGGCCAGTACTCTACTGCTGTGCTACACTTCCAGCTGTATGGCTAGCAGAGATTGTGTGTCAGACACACAGGGAAACTAATGCCCAACGTGGACACATTCTATGCTAGTAAACACTGGGAGTTCCCACTTTCCCCCAGAGAAGAGGGTAGTAGAAAGCTGCGTGTATTCCGCAGCATTTTACCTGTGGGACTCTTCAAATGGTAGTGACAATCCTCATGGAAATTTGGGACAAATGCAGTGTTAGGTGACAGAGACCAAAGCACCAGCAGGTGCCTGGAGGACAGAATGGTAGGTGTGATGATGTTTGCCATTGCTTATTTTAAGCTGATTTAAAAACATTTTTATTTATATAGTACTAGCTTTGGTATCTTAAATAGCCATGGGTTTTAGTGAATTGCTTATGTGTAGTACTATAAAATGCAAATTAACACCTAAGCTTAATGCAAGTGGAATAATAGATAACTTTTTTCAATTTTTTTTTAAAAATGGAAATGTTTAGATTTTTGTTTCAGGGAGAGTTTAGTGTTTACAGTTGATTTGATAAGAGAATGTACTTTGAACTATTCACGTTCATAAGCCTAGTGTTAGGGGGACTTGAGGGAAGGAATAGAGACTTTGAAGATATTTGTCTTCTTGGTAAGAACCAAGTTTCTTAGGTACCTTAGAAAAACTACTTGAATTCTCCCCCTCAGAATGTGTGTTGTTTACCTTCTTAGACTTGTTATAGTTCCCTTTGACTCACACAAAGATGGAGTGTCTTGAGGTATCAGATGAAGAAAATAAGAGTGCAAGATTATCTTTGGTTGCAATATGTGATTATTTCTTACTTAACCATATATTGCTTATTTTCTAAGTAAGGCACACTCTAATTTTTATTAACTTTTAAAGTTTTTGGTAGTAACAGAAATGGTAATGAAAACAAAACATGCAAATTATTGGTTGCCTTCCAAAGCTTTGGGGATTTTAGAAGCTATTGTGTATCACAACATGAGTCGAGAGTAAGTAAGGAGAGCCTCTTTGTCTTTGTGACACTTTACCTTGAGAGGGAGGTTTTACTGACGGAGTCATGATTTCGGCTGTTTTACAGGTTTGCAGGCTTTTGAAAAGAACATCTTGTGCTCTTTCCGTTACATTTGCATGAATAGATTTTTAAAGTTATGATTACTTTCACAGTCATGGGAGGCCAGCAGGAGATAAATTCTGGCTTCACAATTACCACCCCTCCCCCATAGATACATTGTGATAGGGAATTAAGGTGGGCGGTGCTAGGGTTCTCTGTACTGTACTAGGAGCTTAACTGTCAATTTATATGAAAATGTTACATGAATGTTACACTCACACTCAAGAGGAAGAATTACAGTTGAAAAGTTGATTGAGTAGAATATGAGGGAGCTATTAAGAACTTGTAAACTCTGCATATATCTCTGCTTGCCACAGTTATTGGTTATTAAACACACTATGCTAAGTGAAAGGGGCCAAGTGCAAGAGGCTGCTTATTGCATGGCTCCTTTGATAGCAGCAGTCCAGAAAGCATTCCAGTGGTTCCTCAGTTACAAGGGTAGGAAGTAAACACAGTATTTTACAATATTTAGTAGATGAAAAGACAATGGAAACACAATTATCGTGACAGGGAACCATTATGCATGAGGAAACAAATTTCTTCGTGGGCAAGAAAACTCTTAACAGTTGAGTAGCACAAGGGTGTTTGTGTGGGAAGGCTTTGCACATCTCCCTCCATACTGAAGAGTTCAGGACTCTTAGGAGTGAAAGGTGTCACCTGAACAGATATGTGACCAGCCTGCTTATTGTCTGTGGGCTTCCACACATTAATTTCAGGGCACTTAACTCTATTTGCTACCCAATTTCTCAAAATTTAGAAGAAATTTGGTGACTTTATATAATAGAATGCAGAAGCTGTAATAACCAAGTGCACAAGTTGGGGTACGATGTAGTCCTTTGTTGCTGACCCCCATCCTTGTATCTTTCACTAGTTTTCTAATGAGCACATCTATTGATTTAATGGGGCACTGGGTAGGTTGCATTATGATCTGTAGGTAACTGGCTATATTTCTTCCAAGAAATAGCATCTCTGATATTAATTTCTATTCTCTGTCTGTCTCTGTCATCTCTTTCTGTCTCCATCTCTCTCTCTGTACCCCCAACAACAAACCAAAAGAGAAAACCCATTAAAACAACCTTGAAATGTAGTTTAAAAGCATCTAGAAGGCTCACTTGGCTGTTTATCACTTACATATATTCAAAAAATTATTCATCACTCCAGAAGGAAACCTGTGTCCTGTAACAGTCACTTTGTATTTCTCCAAAGCCTGCCAGGTCTAGGTGACCACTGGTATATTCTCTGGACATTTCAGAATGAAGTCATGAAATACGTAGTCTTTTGTGACTTTCTTTTCCTTAACATAATATTCTGAAGTCTATCCATGTCGTGTATGGATGAAGACTTCTCCTTTTCTTTGCTGTGTGTGGTATGTACAAAAACACAAATGCATATAATGTGTCCATGTGCATATGTATACATGCCTATGTGTTCTTGTATTTGTGGAAGCCAGAGAACAACATTAGATACTTTATCTTGGGAGCCACTCATCTTGTTTTTGAGACCAGGCCTTGGTAGCCTAAGACTCAGCAGTTTGCCTAGGCTGGCTGGCTGGCTGGCACGCCCCAGGGCTCTTCTACAGCACACAGATTGCAGGTATGCCCACCATGTCAGCTTTTTAACTTGAGTCCTGAGGGTCAAATTCAGGTCCTTGTGTGTGTGCTGCAAGTCCTTTCTGATGGAGTTGTCTCCCCTGCCCCAGGCATGTATCATTTCCCTTCACTGGCAAACAGTGTTGAATTATATGCTTTTGCTGCTTGTCCATTCATAAATGCAATATTCTTTTATGGATAATGCTGCTGTGAACTGTGAATATTTTGCTCCAGATTGGTTATATGCCCTCTTGCTGTTTGGTATATATTCAGGAGTAAGTATTCTAGGTCACAGAGTAACTAATTACCACGTTATGTTCTGAAACAGTTGCACCATTATTATCTGTAGTAGAGAAGGGGGTTCTAGTTTTTCCATATCCTTGACATTGCTTGTCTTTTTATGTCTAGAAGTTGTCAGGTGGCATCATAACCTGTACTTGTACTTCCCTGACGCCTGATGATGCTAGGCATTTTCTCACATCCTTATTTATTGCTGTTTGATTCCCTTCTTGAAAAAGTCCATTAAGATCCCATGCCTGTGTTCTTTAAATTATGGAGCTGTGTGAGTTCTTTATATATTCTAGACACACAGGCACACATCATAGAAATGATTTACAACTTTTCCCCCAGTTCTAGATATTCATTATATTGTTTACCCCCCTCCCTCCCTCCCTTCCTCCCTCTCTCTCTCTCTCTCTCGCATGCTGCAGCATGACTTTTAAAAATTTTGGTGAAGTCTAGTGATTTTTTACTTTTTTCTCTGTATTTTGCTGTCATAGATAAGAAATTATTGCTTAACCCACTGTAATGAAGGGTATGTCTGCATTCTCTTCTGTTTTATAGTTTAACGTGTGCACTGGGGCTTTGAGGCTTTGATTCATTCTGAGTTAACTGTTGTAGATTATAGAGGTGCTTACTGTATATTTAAAATTACTTTGTAAAGTGCTTAAGCCAGTTCTGTGGATCATGTCTGTAATCCCAGTGTTTGGGAGGCTGAGATAGAATGTTACTGGGAGTTCCAGGCCAGCCTGGGCTACATAGTGAGTTCCAGGATAGCTCGCTGGGCTACAGGGTAAGTACCTGCCTCAAACAATGGGACTGGAGAGATGCTCAGTGGTTTAGAACACTTGTTGGTTCTTGCAGAGAACCTGGCTTGGATTCTCAGGAACCACATGGTGACTCGCAGCTATCAGTAACTCTGGTTCCAGGGGATCTGACACTCTCTTCTGACCGATGAGGGCAAGCACAGATCTGCATATGGTGCACATGCAAACATAACTGGGTGGTGGTGGCACACGCCTTTAATCCCAGTGTAGTATGAGGAGTGGTGGGCTGTGTCCTGTCCTCCCAGCTAGCTTAGCCCCGAAATAACCACACAGAAACTGTATTCATTCAAATACTGCCTAGCCCATTATCTCCAGCCCCTTATTGGCTAACTCTCACATTAATGTGTATTATCACTTGACTGTGTCTTACCGGCATGAATCTAACCAGCGACTGTCTCGAGCAGGAGAGCCATGGCGTCTGTCACACTGCCCTTCTTCCCAGCATCCAGTTCTGTGTACTCTGCCTATCTATTCCGCCTGTCTAAGTTCTACCCTCTCAAAAGGCCAAGGCAGTTTTTTAAATCAACCAATGAAAGCAACACAAATACAGAAGGACCTCCTATACCATTTCCCCTTTTTCTGTTTAAACAAAAAGGAAGTCTTTAACATAGTAAAATTACATATAACAGGTATCAAGCAAGAATTATAGTTACAATATTTAGATTTATTTTATCTTTTAGCATAACAAAGGAAAATTATAACTATCCATTGTTCAACTTCATCAAAGACTCCAGAAGGATATAATATTACCTAAGTAAAAAGGAAGTACATTGTAAGCAGCTTCCAGACTCTAGAAATGACAGAGACATCTTGCTGCCTGGACAAGTTACCCAAAGTTTTTCTGTATCATTGGGGCATCCATCTTAGGCCTTCAGGTCCATAGTATCCAGCAGACTTTTCCACAAAGCAGGAAATTTTAAAGACAGTTCAGTCACTTTCTTCTGTGTCCTGCAGAATGTCTCGCAGACTCTTTCATGAAACAGGAACCCTGAAGGATCATCTCACCTTTTGGCAAGTTTAGCAGTCATCTCTGCGGGTTCTTTGTGTCCAGTTTATGCAACAGTCCAGGCAAGAGCAGTTTCTTGCCCAAATGGCTATCTACTCCATAAGGAGCCTCTTTGATGCCCATCTTCCTCTTGAAGTAGATTGGTGCTGCCAGGAGCAGATGTGTCTCATTGTCATGAAAAGCCCTAAGTTATTAAAACATCTTAAATGCCATATTCTGTAGTCTTTGAAAGATATGAAGAATGCCTATCTGAAATATATCTATGCACATCTAGAAAATCTAACTAACGTGACTACAAACTTGACTATTATAGATGACTATCCATTAACAATCTATATTTCCTAGTTATACATTACATTTTTTAAATGAGCTACACAATCACAATACCTTAATCAAGATCAGAAATATGCATATAATATAATTGACTTTAAATTATTATCATTAAATCAAGATTTATACCAATGCAAATTATTCATATCTATATCATATCCCCCTTAAAATGTAAAAGAACATTTATAAACAATATTTGGGGATATGGGCACAGTTCTTTCTCTCCAAACTGCTTTGTGCTGTATGGGGGCGCTGTTAATCAGGTCTTTCATGATGTATCCTGTTTACTAGGTTCATTTCAGTCAGCAGTTGAGCAAAATAATTTTTTGTGGTTGTTCACAGCAACCTTTCAGGAGGGCGTGGTCTATCATACCATATTGGTCTAGAAGCAATCCATAAGGTCTCATCCTTTGTGAAAACAAAAGAAGAACCTCTTTTCCAAAGCATCATATCCTTAGATCCAAATTCTGAATACCCTTATAATATACATACTGGTTTAGCTTAGCCCATACAATGAAATGTCTCTCTGTAGTTAGCTCCTTTACAGTCAAAAAATTTAAAGAAAACACAATAATATACATAATCCAGACTCTCTGTGAATTTTTCATTTTTACGTGACTTATTTTTTTCCTCCTTTAAACTATGATTATCTGTACTCTGTCTCTTTAAAAAACTTTACCCTTTTTTAAAGCATTAACTTTATTTTATGACTTTCTATACTCTTTTTCTTCTCTTTCCCCAAGCCTTCATACTTTAACACAGTGACCCATTTAGAGGTCTTTTATGTCTGAATCTGTCCTATTACATTGTCCCCAATCCTCCACTGTCTTGAAGAGCTTTTCAAATGCTGAGCAGCTTGGTTGCAGCTGCTCTGGGTGTTGGCTCCGCCTCTCTCCAATTTCAAAATGGTGGACGTACCATTTCTGCTAGCTCTGGGGCCGCCAGGTAGGAGCTGCACTCAGCACTTTAACTTTAAGAATGAGCTTGCAGGAGGTAAACTCTTTCTTTCTGAGTTACAATCAAATCTGGCACACAGAGCACTGTGCAGCCTGGAAACATCTCTCTGTATTGGTGGTGGGAATCCGCCATGCTCTCTGGCCTGCCCAAGCCTGATCCCGCCATCTGTCCAGGCAGGAAGAGCTGAGCCAAGGGCATGATCTCAGATACTTTCCTCCCAACCCCCAGTAGGCACAGAAATATCCGGGCCCACAAATGCTCCATAGCTGGGAGTTTGCACCGGTGGCAGGGCCCCAGGAAGCCTCGTTTTAAAATGATGTGGCTTCGGCTTTTGCTTTTGCTTTTGCTTCCCCCCCCCCCTGCTATCAGGAAAATCTCTCTGCAGCACACTGCCAGCAAACAGCAAAAAGCTGTGTTCAATTCTTTCTCTCTCCTTTTTAAGCCCACTCAGGTTTTTAAGTGGATTTAGTCCATCACGTTGGGCGCCACTCTGTGTAGCCCAGGTTGGCCTCAAACTCATGATCCAGAGGCAGGAGGATCTCTGTGAGTTTGAGGCCAGCCTGATCTACAGAGTAAATTCCAGGACAACCAAGGCTATGCAGAGAAACCCTGTCTCAAAAAATAAAAAAACAAAACAAAAAAACAAACCAAGCATACATATAAAATAAGCTAAATTTAAACAAATAAATAAGTACCTTTAAAATACTTCTGAAGGCTTGACTGCAACGCCAGGCATTTTGATGCTGTCTAAACAGTCACTTGGCCTACTTATTTCTATAAGAAGTAATTGGTTTGGGTTTTGATCTATTTTTAGACATCTTTTCTATTCCCCCCCCCCCGAATTTCTTTTTATGATGGAGTTGTGCTGTGCTGTTCAAATTGGCCTTGAACTCCTGTAGTCTCAACCTCTTGAGTAGCTGAGACTACAAGCGCTCGTCTGGCCGGATACTAACAGTACTGTCTGTTTTGATGGAAGTGCATGTAGTTTACATACAACGCTGCAAAACAGGACATACAGTTTGGAATGGTGGCTACTGGGTATGGTGGCACACACCTTTATCCTAGCACCCACGAAACAAAGGTAGGCAGATTTCTTTAAGTTCCAAGGCCAGCCTGGTCTACACAGCCAGAGTTGCATGAGGAAACAAATAAAAAAAATATGATTTATTTATTATTTTTTTGAGTGACAAAACCCCTTTGCCTCAGTGGCATTTGCTACGGTTGGCCAGTGCATAATCATCCAGTCCCTTTGCCAGTCTCTGTTGTTTTGCTCACATAGTTAACGTGACTTGCATGAACTCAGTGGCACATTCTGGCAATGTCAACTAAAGTATATGCACAATTTTTAATTAACTGTTTATCATGAGATGAAGCCTCCTAGTTTCAGTCTTCATAGTTATGCTGAGCTATGCACACTGCTACTGCATTGGGGTAAAAAGTACCATGCTTGCTTGTTTCCTCGAGACTGTTACCACTCATGTGTAACAGGAGTAAGGTACTGGGCAAACATGTACAGAGCACCTAAGGCTACTCAGATGCCCTTATAGTCTGTTGCTAGAGATAAGAAGATGATATCAGAGCATCTATCCTCCATCTGGGAAATATAATGGTCAAGATCATTGGAGGAGCAATATGTCCTGAGGTGTTTCCTAGGCTGCTTTTTTTTTTTTTTTTTTTTTTTTTTTGGTGGTGGTGGTGGTGGGACTTTTGAGACAGGGTTTCTCTGTGTAGCATTGGAGCCTGTCCTGGAGCTTGCTCTGTAGATCAGGCTAGCCTTGAACTCACAGAGATCTGCCTGACTCTGTCTCCCGAGTGTTGGGATTAAAGGCATGTGTCACCACCATCTGGCATCCTAGGCTGTTTTAAAGGGCCGTGAGGAATAGAATAATTGATTGCTCTGTAGTGTCCATTAAAGGCAAAGTCTTGGACCAGTGACCTCTGTGGTCTCATAGCTCACCTCTTTATATACAGACAGGGAAATTTAGTCAAACATTTCTTTTTCTTTTTTAAATTTATTTAATTTTATTTTATGTGTATTGATGTAAGAATGTCAGATGCCCTGGAACTGGAGTTACAGATAGTTGTGAGCTGCCATGTGGGTGCTAGGATTGATCTCAAGTCCTCTGGAAGAGCAGCCAGTGCTCTTAACTGCTGATCCATCTCTCCAGCCCCCAAATATTTATTTTTTAAGTTAACTCAGGAGTGACAGAATTTGGAGTAGACCTGTTCCAGGGAACTGCTGTTACGAGGATCGTCTCTGCAGGGCAGAATCTGGTGCGTTAGTCCTGCAGCACCTCTCAGTGGGACTTGTTACTTCTCAACAACTGCGTGTGGCTAATGATCACCCCATGGTACAGCACAGGTCTGGATGAAAACAGTGCTGTGTTAAACCCAGGCTCCAGAGCAGAGATGTCTGAAGTAAAAGATGCTAGCTAGTGGAAGGGCAGGTCCCAAGACAAGTTCCTACAGTGCCAGCAGCCAAGTGTGAGGCTAGGTTTACAGTTGGAAATATGTCCGTGGTTTGTGTAAGCCCAAGGCATTTTATAGTGAAAATTAAAGAAAAAGAGGTGGTATCATCTACCCCCTCTCTATTGATCGTGTGTGTGTGTGTGTGTGTGTGTGTGTGTGTGTGTGTGTGAGAGAGAGAGAGAGAGAGAGAGAGAGAGAGAGAGAGAGAGAGAGAACCCTCAAGGCATTTTGCATGCTAGGTAAGCAAGAACTCTATCAGATTGCTTACAGCAAGAGCCGGCTTACAAAGAACAGGAAAGTTCTGAGACAGGCAAACAGTCCGTCAGAAGCATTAAGTTCTGGTAGCTTCTATTTGGTTTGAGTTCATGGTAGTAGGTCTGTCTAGGATTTTAGACAAACTTTAAGAAATGTGGGGACAGATTTTGTTGTTGTTGTTGTTGTTAATTTGGCTCTTTATTATTAACTGATGAACTTCCCTTACCTTTCCTCTCCATCCTTCAGCCCTATTTTGAGATCTCTCAGAGCTTTTGTCAAGTATAACAACAGCAGATGCTTTTGCTTGTTGTAGTGTAGGTTAGGGTGCATGTGATCAAAGAATGTGAACGACAGCAATCAGTCTCCTTTCCTTAGCTGTCGTCCATGTCAATGCTGGAGATTGGCTTATCTTTGTCACTTCTAGCCATAAGTAAGTTTGTAGTTCCAATAATTTTAAAATTTTTGAATGGTAGAATTTTCTCCAGCTTATCAATCAAATCCCTAGACACAGTGTGAACAGGCTTGCACATTAAAAAGCTCATCCATTAGGGCCCCCACCTCCTGCCTCCATTCTGAGGCCCTTCTTTGAAACTAAGGACATGACACTGAGGAAGGTGCCGTGCTTGTGCATTGGAACAGTGGGCTGCTGCTCCCCTTCCTTTCTTTCTCTGGCAAGTTTATGTAGTTGGAATTCCCCTCGGAGGTCCTATCTGCTGCTCTCCGTTCCTTTTCTGGTCACTTTAAGATTTCTTTGTATTACTTTTTAATTGCATGTGCCTGTGTGTGAGAAGGTGCATGTGTGTGCAGGGGTGGGGGCTAGGTTTTAGAACTCCCTGGAGCTGGGGTTGCAAATGGTTGTGAGCACTCGACATACATCCTGGGACCTGAGTTCCAGTTCTCTGGAAAAGCAGTATGTGCCATTTCTCCAGCCTTATAATATTAAAAACAACAAAAATTCCCTTCATATCCATTTCTAAAGATGGTTGTATTTGGTTGCCTAGAATATTTATTTTTATTTTATGTATATGAATATTTACATGTATGTAAGTGCCCTTTGTGTATGTCTGGTGCCTGGGGAGGACAGAAAAGGGCACTGGATCCTCTGGAACTGGAGTTAAAGACAGTTGTGGTTGTGAGCTGCCATGTAGGTGTTGCATGCCAGCATGTGTCTCCATACAGGCAGCCATTTCTCTTACCCACGGAGCCGTCTCCCTGGCCCCTGTGGTCACGTCATTACAACAGCATCTCTTCCTTTGACTGCTATCACCTTTGCTGTTCCTTACTTGATGACAATGTCTGTGGTTCCTATTTGGTCTCCTTAAGAAATGCGATCTAGTTGAATCGGTGAGCAGTTGTCTAATCTACAGCCTCTTCGGTAGAAGCTGTCAAGTGCCCTCACTTCCAGTTCTAAAGATTGTTTCATTTGGCAGGGAGGAGAACGCATTTTTTTCTCGTGTAGCTAAGACAATAGGGACAGCACAGCACCAGGGCTCGGAAAGAACCGTTGCTGGTTGGCTGCCTCAGAAGATGGTTGTGGCTAATTCCCTAAGACATGCTATATATTGTATTAAATTGTCAGTAAATAAGAGGAGAGCTTTTATTTTGTTACCTTTGATAATGGTAGCAGCCAAGGTTATGACCGATCTCTTTTGATGTGCAAGAATTGTATTAGCATGTATAGCATAGGAGCAGTCTGGTTCCTTTTACTGGTGAGAACCTGAGGTATAGTTCAGTTGTGAAGTGCTCTGTTCCACGCTCCTGTCTTCCAAGTGGAATCTGAGCAGTCAGCTCGCTTTCCAAACAATCGAGACACAGTCCATAGCATGACATGCCAGGGCTGCGGCAGGGCTTGGTGATGATCAAATTTCCTTAGGTGACTTGAGTAAGGGCTCAGAGCGAGGCATTGTCAGGACCAGGTCTGGTTCTTTTCTAATGCTCTGGCATGCTAGAGTGCAGTACCTAAGTTTTGAAACATTGACATGTCCCATGTTAGAGGCACACAGTACATGACATATGATGACTTTTATGTTGGACTGTTTATGACTGAACGGGGTGACCTACAGAGACAAGAAGCAGTGCATGGCTATGTCAGCCAGGTGGGTTGTCTGCTGGGTCAAGCTCCACCCTGCCAACCGAGGCGAAGTTCTCTGCCAGACTATAGTTTACCAGGTGATACAGGACACTAAGAATTGCCCAAAATGAATGCCTGGCATAGGAGACTTTTTTTAAGGAAGTGAGAGCTTTGGAGATTGGGAGGAACTCCAAGGACTAAGCACCCAGGTGAGCACTGAGAATATAAGGAAGGTACACCACCCTGAAAGTAAAGACACTGAGATAAAGACAGCGGAAAGCTAATTGTATTAGATAGAAATTAGATTCTATAACTGGCAGGATCTCTTGTTTTCATATTGTATCTTGGTTTTTTAAATGAATACTAACAAAAATTTGGTGGAATAACCTTGGCTCTACTTCAGTAGTTAAGTGAAAGCTTGTAGTGTGTGTGCAGTGCTAGTTGAGTTCTGAAGACATCCTTATCTGGAAGTTAATGAAGTATAGGAAGCTGGTGTGTGTTTCCTTTGGTCAAGAAGACAGAGTTCCTTTTTAATTGATTCTCAGTCTCCATCCAGGACTGACTGAATCATAAACAGGTGATATTCAGAGTGGCGCTCACTAATTTGGATTTTATTAATAACCTTAATAACCTTTCTAGGTAGTTCTTGTGTTTGCTGAAGCTTAAGATTCAGTGACACAGATGGAACTAAGTCATCAGTGGAAACAGTTTTATTTTCATTATGTTGAAGAGGAAGCATTTTCTTTTCTTAAGTATTGGGGCGTCTAAACATTGTGCTGAAGTCTACAGTTGTTTTTAAATCCAGGGTTCACTGTGTTTCCATGGCTGACCTGAACTGGCTATGTGGACCAGGTGGGCCTTGAACTCAGAGACATCTGCTTCTGGAGTGTTGGGACTAAATGCATGCTCTGCTGCACCCAGCATCTGCATCTCTTTATCCAGTTCCTGAGCAGACTGTGTGGGCGTTGGGAGTCATAGGAGCAAGCATTAGGAGAACATTGTTATGTAAAGCTTCAGCTTCATGGGCCTCTCTATACTACTTACAGTTATTAAAACAAACTTAACATTGGGCTTGGTAGCACATATCTGTAATCAGTCCCAGAACTCAGGCAGCTGAGGGCAAGAGGACCACAGCCCTAAGTTTGAGGGCAGCTTAGGATGAGTACTTAGTTAAACCTTGTCTGAGAAAGAAACAAATAAAATTCCAAGAAATATGAAACCCATATTCCAAACAAGTTGGAAACAAGTTGGAAGCATGAATTATGGATACTTCAGAGCTGTGAGTTCTTTTTTTGTTTGTTTGTGTTTTTTTTTTATTGCTGTAAAATATTCCATATGTCCCCTGCTCTGAGGAAAGTTGCAATGTTTTTTTAATTAATTAATTTATTTAAAATTTCCACCTCCTCCCATCCTCCCATTTCCCTCCCACTCCCTCCACTTCCCCTCCCCCTTGTTCTCCAGTCCTAGGAGAAGTCAGAGTGCCCTGTGTTGTGGGAAGTCCAAGGCCCCCCTCCATCTCCTAGGAACATGTGCATCCAAACAGACCAGGCTCCCAAAAAGCCAGTACATGCAGTAGAATTAAAATCCAGTGTCATTATCATTGGCTTCTCAGTCCGCCCTCATTGTCAGCCACATTCAGAGAGTCTGGTTTGATCACATGCTCGTTCAGACTGGCCTTGATGAGCTCCCATTAGATCAGTTCAACAGTCTACGTGGGTGGACGAACCCCTTGCGGTCCTGCCTTCCTTTCTTATATTCTCCCTCCTTCTGCTCTTCATCTGGGCTTTGGGAGCTCAGTCCAATGCTCCAATGTGGGTATCTGTCTCTATCTCCATCCCTCGCCAGATGAAGGTTCTATGGTCATATGCAAGATATTCATCAGTGTGTCTATGGGAGAAAGCCAGGCTCAACCTCCTTAGTGATCAGGGAAATGCAAATCAAAACAACTTTGAGATACCATCTTACACCTGTCAGAATGGCTAAAATCAAAAACACCAATGATAGCTTATGCTGGAGAGGATGTGGAGTAAGGGGAACACTCATCCATTGTTGGTGGGAATGCAAACTTGTGCAGCCACTTTGGAAATCAGTGTGGTGGTTTCTCAGGAAACTGAGAGTCAGCCTACCTCAGGATCCAGCAATTCCACTCTTGGGAATATTCCCAAGAGATGCCCAATCATACTACAAAAGCATTTGTTCAACTATGTTCATAACAGCACTATTTGTAATAGCCAGAACTTGGAAACAACCTAGGTGCTCCTCAATAGAAGAATGGATAAAGAAAGTGTGGCACATATATACTTTAGAGTTCTATTCAGCCGTAAAAAATAATGACATCTTGAATTTTGCTTGCAAACGGATGGAAATAGAAAACACTTTACTGAGTGAGATAACCCAGACCCAAAAAGAGGAATATGGTATGTACTCACTCATAAGTGGATTTTGTTTGTTTGTTTTTTTTGTTTTTTTTTTTTTTGAGACAGGGTTTCTCTGTAACTTTGAAGACTGTCCTGGGACTAGCTCTTGTAGACCAGGCTGGCCTCAAATTCACAGAGATCCACCTGCCTCTGCCTCCTGAGTGCTGGGATTAAAGGTGTGTGCCACCACTGTCCGGCGAGCTGTGAGTTCTTTATCCTTTTAAAATTTAGTCTCCCTTCTTCTTTCTGCTGTATCCTGCCTAGACGCTCATGCTACTGCTTTGTCTTTAGCACTACACCAGGAAAGGTTCAAGAGACTGGGGGGAGTTTGCTTGACAGTTCTGTCAAATTGCCAGTTAACGTTGACCTGGATTACTGTAGAAGGGAACATGTTCATTTTGGTTCCAGTAACTGAAAGTAGAAAACTGGATTTTTTTAATCTGAATCTCATTGATATAAGTTATACATTTATTTATATGCTTGATTGTTATTTTTAAGAATTTAAGGTGAATTTTGGAGTAGTTGAAATTACTGGGTGTATACATTTGAAAACTCAGAGTTGGAAGCCATTATACTCTGATGGCATCCAGAGAAGCACTGATGGTTAAAATCATGGGTGAGAATAACCAAACCAAGTGCAGTGGTGCATGTCTTTAATCCCAGCCCTTAGGAGGCAGAGCCATGCTAATCCATTTAGTGAACTGTAGACTACCCAGGGCTACACACTAAGACCCTGCTCCCAATCAAAGAATATTCCCCTTTCTTAGGTACATTCTGCCTTTGTCCTTTCGCTTTTCAACTGATTTTGTTATCTAATAATGACTCCAAAATAAATGCTATAAAGGAAGTGTGTACAGTGAACTCGACTTCTGAGCCTGGGATTCTAGGGTCCCTTCCTCCTTCGTTAGGGGATCTCTGATACTAGTTTTTGGGTTATTATTTCTTTAAAAAATATACATACTTACTATGGGATAATACTCATGTACACTATAAAGATTTGTTACTCATATTAGTTTAATAAAATGCTGATTGGCCAGTAGCCAGAGAAGAAGTATAAATATAAGCAGGGTGACCAGACTCAGAGAATTGTGAGAAGAGGAGAGGCAGAGAGTCAGTCACCACCTAGACACAGAGGAAGCAAAATGAGAATACCTTGCTGAGAAAAAGTACCAAGCCATGTGGCTAAACTTAGACTATAATTATGGGTTAATTTAAGTTGTAAGAGCTAGTTAATAATAAGACTGAACTAATAGGCCAAACAGTTTATAATTAATAAGACTCTGTGTTTCTTTGGGACTGAACAACTGTGGGACCGGGCAGGACAGAAACTTCCTTCTGCACATATTCATTTTTATTTCCTTTCTCAAAGTCAACATTTTGCTTATACTGTTCCTTCTTTCACTCACGTTATAGCAGTTCCTTTATCCCTTTATACCATTTGAAGCTGCATATGATGCAACTGTCCATATTTCATCATGTATATGGGCCTTTGCCTATTGACAGATGGAAGAAGCCTCCGTCTAGTCTTTTGCTATTATGACTAATATTTAGCCAGTGTACTCTGGGACTGGATTACTAGAAGTGAAACTGTAGCTCACAGGATAAATGTAGATGTTACAATTTCTATTCTTATGAACCGTGTCTGAGAATCCTGCTTCCTTTGTAGCTTGCTGAGACTGTGCTAGA
Source organism: Myodes glareolus (assembly GCF_982192425.1). Lineage (NCBI taxonomy): Eukaryota > Metazoa > Chordata > Mammalia > Rodentia > Cricetidae > Myodes > Myodes glareolus. The sequence goes on along the minus strand of NC_142040.1, from coordinate 21,497,499 downwards.
CTCGCAGGGTGTTCCTGGCTAGGAGGCGGGAGGGAGGTGATGATTGCATCAGAACACTTTTCATTGGTTTTCTCTTGTGAATGGCATGGAATACCTTTTCATCTACATTTGTGAACAACCTTCCTAATCTTACTCTTTGGAGGAAGTGGTTTCAATTATTAATATGAAGAATTCCTCTGAGTGTTTCTGTTTAGGAGTTAACACGACTTAAAGAAGGATCACCGGGCATGTCTGATTAAATGCAACAAACCCAGAAGGCCTGCAGTTTTTTCTCTTTACTTTTTGGAAGTACTTCTTGTTAGTTTATAAAGCAATGCACTATTATGGAATTTTCATACACGCACATCAATTTGCTGTGTTCTTGTTTGCCTTCCCCCACACCCTCTGTGGTTCCTTCTCCATTTCCTGAATGCTGCTTTGCTTTCATGCCACATGTACTCTGTTCTCTCTTTCCCTCTTGCCCATTCCATGAGTTCTCTTCTCCGTCTCCTGGTCCCCTTCTAGTTTTGTGAGCTGTACATGTGCATATACAATACGTATATGTAATTTTTTTCTTTATTTTATTGATATTTATTGAGCTCTACATTTTTTCTCTGCTCCCCTCCCTGCCTCTCTGCTCCCCCCTTCAATCCTCACTCAAGGTCCCCATGCTCCCAATTTACTCAGGAGATCTTGTCTTTTACTACTTTCTACTTCCCATGTAGATTAGATCTATCTAAGTCTCTCTTAGTATCCGTATTGTTGTCTGAGTTCTCTGGGATTGTGGTCTGTAGGCTGGGAAGTCTGTCAAACTGCCCAGTCCTCTTCAGTTTCACTCTTCAGTTTTTTCAGGTTTTCACTATGGAGACCTTTCACCTCATAGGGGAGGTTTATTCCTAGGTAATTTATGTTTTTGAAGCCATTGTGAATGAGATTTTTATTAAAATTATTTGCTTAGCAAGTTTGTTTCTGGTAGTAGGAAAGCTATTTATTCTTTTTATATTGTATTGCTGACAGTGTTTATCAGGTCTAAGAACTTTTCTGTGCAGCCCCAAGGCTCTTTTAGGTAGAAAATGGTGTCGTCTACAGATAGGGATTCTTTGAGTTCTTCTATTTGTTTTGTCTTATTTTTCTAACTAAGATTATGATAATTGAATCTTGTTTTATAAATTTTATTTATTATTTGTGTGTGTGTGTGTACAGGCCATGCTGTGCATGTGGAGGTCAAAGGGATAACTTTGTGTAACATTTGTCCTCATCTCCTCCCCCTGTGATTTCCAGGGATCAATCAAACACAGACTGCAGGCTGCCTTTATCCACTGAGCCATCTCACCAGCTTCCATCTGATTAAACCAAGTCAGGCTTCCTCTGCGTAAATTAAGGTTTCCATTTGAGGTTATCATCGAGAGGGATTTGCTGCTTTTTGTGGTTTTGTTGATGGTTCCTGGATCTCTGTTCCACCTTGTTAGTCAGTCCTAGGGGCTTGCTGGTTTCCTTGTTAACCATGACTGACTCATTTCTATGTCTCTTTGTTCATCTGTTGTTCGCATGAGTAAACAAAGATGGCTAGAAATAAGCCAAGCTAAGGCCAGGCATTCATAAGTAATAATAAGTCTCCATGTCTATTTATGTGGGAGCTGGATGGCAAGCTCCCCAAAGAGTAAAGAGTGAAAACACAACCAATAGCACATAGAGATCTGCCGGCCTTTGGCTTCTGAGGTTGGGATCAAAGGCAGGTCCACCAGGCCCGTCAATTAATATATTAATTAATTAATAAATAAATAATTAATTCTTAATTAATATAGGCCATCATCGTATATAGCATGAGGGGGCCAGGCCTGTTTGTTGGGGATTTTTTGTCCTGCCCGACCCCCCAGCTGTTTAGTCCCAGAGAAAAAAATCATATAAGAGATCTCTATAAATTATAAAGCTGATTGGCCCATTAGGTCAGGCTACTTATTAGCTAACTCTTATATCTTGATTTTTTCTTATAACCCATTTTTTTGATTTATGTTAGCCATGTGGCTCAGTACCTTTTTCAGTGGGGTAGCTCACATCCTGCTGCTTCGGTGGTCTGGGCAGGAGTGGGAAGAATCAACTTCCTCCTCCTCAGAATTCTCCTGCTCTCCTTGCATCATTTCCACTTCCTGTCTGGTTTTCCCACCTACACCTCCTGCGTGGCCAATCAGCATTTATTTAAAACATGATTGACAGAATACAGACAATTCTCCCACACCACTTCCCCCTCTTTTTTTTTTAAAAGAAATAAACAAAGGAAAATATCCATAGTCCATTTTTTGGGAATGTGGGCTTAGTATTCCAGGCTACTTTCTGCTAGTTGGGGGCGCTGATAATCTTATGGGGACCTAAAGAAAAATTTAGAGTTATGATCAAGTCCTGACTGAAGTATCCTGTGAGTCTTGATCATCTTAGGCAGCAGTCTTGAACCTGTTCTGGATGAAGAACTTGGACATCTGGGCCATCTATTCCTACCGGAGATTGCTCAGGTGGTCTCCTTTGGTCAAAGATGATTTTTCTTAACTCTGAATAAATCCAGAGCCTCTCATTTTCTGTGGAAACAAAAACAAAATCTCTTCTCCAAAGTAACATACCTTTTGACTTCAATTTTGAAGCCAAGGTATTTTTAAAATATCTATCTTGGATTAATTTTTTAGTATTTATAAGCAAATATCTTTTAGCAGCTGTTGCTCCTTCCTCAGCATTTAAACAAGTTAAAGAGAGCACAATAGCATACAGTATCACGATTCTCTGTGTATTTTTTTATCTTTACGTGGCTTTATTTTAACCTCTATTATTTTTATTTTTATTTTTAACTTTTGGCTTTTTGAGATAGGTTCTCTGTATATCTTTGTTCTGGAATTTCCTCTGTAAACCAGGCTATCTTTGAACTCCCAGAGATCCGTCTGTCTCTGCCTCCCAGGCTATTTGTTTTTTTTTTTCTTTCTTACTTTAAGGCTTTAACCCTTTTTTTAAAGCCTGAATATATTTTTAACACATTGTAAACCATTTAGAGGTTTTTTTACTCTTTGAATCTCTCCTTACTGTATATCTCTCTTTTTTTGCCACATGGGTCTTTAATTTGCTAAGGAATATGGAGAAAACAACATTTAAAAGCTTTTAAGGCATTTTAAGGTCCTTGCCAGGAAGCAAGCTGTAACAGTGTTTTTATAGTTGGGACTGTCTGCTTGAAAGAGTCAGAGTTTTCCCTGGCAGGATGGCCCAGAAAGCCAGCATTTTAAACAGTGTAGCTTTTTTTCTGCCATGGCTGAAAACCGAAATGTTTTATTTTAGTCTTTTTTAAGCTTTTTTAGGCTTTTTGTGGATGTAGTTGCCCCACGTTGGGCGCCATTCTGTAACATGAGGGGGCCGGGCCTGCTTGTTGGGGATTTTTTGTCCTGCCTGACCCCCCAGCTGTTTAGTCCCAGAGAAAAAAAATCACACAAGAGATCTCTATAAATTATAAAGCTGATTGGCCCATTAGGTCAGGCTACTTATTAGCTAACTCTTATATCTTGATTAACCCATTTTTTTGATCTATGTTAGCCATGTGGCTCAGTACCTTTTTCAGTGGGGTAGCTCACATCCTGCTGCTTCGGTGGTCTGGGCAGGAGTGGGAAGAATCAACTTCCTCCTCCCCAGAATTCTCCTGCTCTCCTTGCATCATTTCCACTTCCTGTCTGGTTTTCCCGCCTACACCTCCTGCATGGCCAATCAGCATTTATTTAAAACATGATTGACAGAATACAGACAATTCTCCCGCACCAATCGTATTTGGGGAAAAGACCTGCATTAAAACCATCACTGGTCAGTAGAATCAGTGCTAATAATGGTAGATAACAGGGGCTGTGGGAGCGCAAGGCTTGGGATGAAGTGCCTGGTAGAAGGAAGGCAGTTAGGTGAGGCGATACTTGGACTGCCTCTCAAAGAAGAGGACAGCACTAGACTGACCCTTGGGGGAAGAGGAGTACTGTGGAAGGACCCGGAGGGTGCTGACTTTGTGGGTGGTGGTGTGGTGGGTGTGGAGAGGGTAGCTCGAATTTCTGAGTTTGTGTTCAAGGAAAATGTGCTAGAGTTGTACTTGAAGAAACAATAGATCTCCATACAAGCTGTATCACATAAGGCCATGATAGAATCACAGATTTCCTTTTTCTTCCCTCTTTTTTTAAAAAAATTATTTTTATTTTATATGTGCTGGTGTTTTGCCTGTGTATGTCTATGTGATGGTGTGGAACCCCTGGAACTGGTTACAGATAGTTGTGTGTAAGCGTGAGGAGTCCACAAGAGCCCAAGATAAAGGGATATCAATTATTTACTGGGGAACACTCATGAATAACAATAAGGTAGAGAGCCACCATGGTCCTCTGCCCTGGGGGCACAGGAAGCAACCGTCTCGACTACCATACAAGAGAGAGCAAGAGAGACCTTTCTTCTCCCTTATAAGACCATGTCCGCACACAGAAGTCACACCCAATTGGTGGAAAGGAATTCCTGCAGCATTTCTCCCTTTGTCTAAATAAGAAGGTTTTAAACCTAATACAAAACTATAAATAATAAGAACAAATATCAAGTATTGTCCAGGAGAAAGAAAAGGTAATGACGTACATCAGAATAGAACTACAACCGATAAGAGCAACATCAAGCAAGAAACACAAACACATACTAAATGCCCAGGCTATAGGTAATAGGCAACTAAGAGAGATTATTCCAATAGCTTTCCTATCCTGAGGAGTCTAAGTCTTGTACCTAAAGTGGCATAGCTAAGATATGAGAAGATAGTAGCTGTAACTGTCTAGTCTTCAACTCCATCAAAGATCTGAGAAGGTAATTAAGCAGGAAGTGCAAGCAAGCAACTTCCAAAAGGTGCAAGTAATGACAGAAACAGCCAACTACCTGGATAGTCACCCAAAGTCTCACAGTAACATTGGGGCAACCAACTTTGGCTAAGGCTTAGAATATCTGATAGACCATATTCAGAAGCAGGAAGATTCAAAAGACCAACTTACCCTGTCTTGGCAAGGTTCAGCAGTCCCATTTGATTGTATCCTGCTTGTTCAGTTTGGACAGCATGCATGCTGTCAGCAGTTGAAGCAAGGGCAGTTCTTTGCCCAAGACCAGTTTTGCCAAGAAGAAAACAAGCTCTTAAGTGGAGTATCTTCAGTCCCTAACATTCTCTCAGGAATAGATCTGTGCTGCCAGGAGCAATCAGTCTTACATCAACAGAATCCTGGATTGTTAAAAAATATTTAAATGCCTTTCTTCTCTCTTATAAGATAACACATCCGCACACACAAGCCATGCCCTGAGGCTGATTCCCAAAAAACTATTGGCAGAAAGAAATTTCCACAACAGTTGTGAGCTGCCTTGTGCATTCTGGGAATAGAACCCAAGTTCTCTAGAAGAGCATTTTATGCACTTAACTGCTGAGCACACACCTGTATTCCCAGCACTCAGGAGGCAGAGGCAGGTCGATCTCTGAGTTCAAGACCAGCCTGATCTGTAAGTTCCAGGATAGGCAGGGTTATACAGAGAAATCCTGTCTTGAAACAAAACAAACAAACAAAGCACAGATTTTTCAGGCCCTACCCCACTGCTGAATTAGTCAGGGTTTGGGGTGTAGTGTGTTTCATTTGATTGTTACATACACTGTCGGGTGAAAGTGGAAACAGTTTTCAGTTCGTGAACTGTATTTCTCATGAAATATGTAGTTGATTTTATTTGGCATGTTTATTAAATTTGTGTTTGACATTCTTAATTGAAGAAAGTAAAATAGAATTTTGTGATTTAGTAATTGTTATAGGAAAACCTAATATTCAGATATTTGAAAGGCCAGGATAGTGTGCTAGTATATTTGGAAAGGGGAAAGAGGTCTAGGACCATGTAGAAAAATAAACTACATACAGACAAGTAATAGCAGTACTGGTGTAGAGTAAAGTGATGTGGGATTCCCCTCTGTATGCTGTGAATACCATTGGTTAATAAAGAAGCTGCTTTGGGTCTGTTGTAGCTCAGAATAGGGCAAGGCAGGAATTCCAGGCAGGTAGAGGAGAGATTCGGTGGAGTCAAGGATACACCTTGTAGCCGTCAGAGGAGAAGGACATCCGCACGCCAGTAAACCACGAGCCTCATGGTAAAATATAAAATAATAGAAATGGGTTAATTTAAGATATAAGAGCTAGATAGCAATACACCCAAGTGATTGGCCAAGCAGTATTTTAATTAATACAGTTTCTATGTGATTATTTCGGGTCTGGGTGCCTGGGAATGAACGAGCAGTCTCTGCCAACAGTAAAGTAAGAAGGCACACTCTCCAGTGCCCTAGATGTTGGCTGTATAAGACATTGATTTATAATGTATTCAAATCTGAAATTGGGAAAACTGTTGAAGGTGCTGTTCTAAAATCCCACTCCTAGAAAAAAGCTCTAGGTGGGCAGTGACTGCTGCAAGGGAGAATCGGTTTCCTTCAGGGGTGAGTTCCCACAGTTTGTCTGACCTCAGGGGCCAGCCTTGGCTACACATCCACACGAGCACATAGACTCAGTAGGTTATATATACGTATGTGTCATATATCTCTCTATACATACCTACAACTTCTGTGTGTGTTACTATATACACAGGCATATAGATGTACACAGACATGTGTGACAACAGTAAAGAAGAGACCATGTATTGGGGATTATTTGGAAGAAGGGGGTGGAAGTGATAAGTTACTCATGTATGAAATTATAAATAATAAAATAATAAAACATTACAGAAATAAAAAGGAGATCATTAAGCCAGGTATAGTGGCTTATGAATGTAATGGCCAGCACTCAGGAGGCTGAGTCAGTAGGACTACTAAGAGTTCAAAGCCAGCCTGGACTGTTGAGTGAGACCCTGTGTCATAAAGGGATAAGAGGTATGCACTTTGTGAGTCTTAAAGACGGTGGGTTTAATCTAAGCGAGTTAGGCAATCAGGGCCACATAGCAGTAGGCGGGACAGACTGGCAGCTGTCATGCGTCTAACTCAAGTTTTATTTGTTTTCTTTGAGGGTGTGAAGGCTGTGGGTTTAAATATTACCTTTGTTGAAATGTTGAATATATTTGACAGTACTTTGCTCTGTTTTGCTGAGTGACCAAAGGTTCAGATAAAGCAAATTGTATTTAAATATCAAAATTGTGTCTTAATATATAACTCATATTTTCTTTTCTCCAAATTTTCTTCTAGGACCCATCCGTTACACAGGTGACAAGAAATGTGCCACCAGGACTTGATGAATACAATCCCTTCTCAGATTCTAGAACAGTAAGATTATTTTACCTTGCACTTTTTTTAAATGTTTAAGTGAAAATTAAATAGGGGATTATATTTTAATTATGTTTCTTTCCAGCTCACGGGGTATCAAACAATCTGTGTGAATGCATGTGTTCTTTAGAATTCAACAAGTTAGGACTATTTTTCTTTTATGAGAAAGGCTTTGTTGGTAACTAAAAATTACCATGATGGTCCTAGATAAGTTCCACAAGTCAGTGAAGTGCTAACCCGTACTGTGTGAGCTTCTGTACAGTGCTTGGAACACTGGGAAGTGGGAATGTGCTTAGTGATGCTGTGTTGTCTTTGTAGTAATGTGGGGAGGTGTGTTCTTTCTTACTTTTTAAAAATTTTATATGTATTTATATTTTGCAATGGGAACTTTTAGGCCCCATGAAACTGGAGTTACAGATAGTTGTGAGCTGCCATGTGGGTGCTGGGAGTTGAACCCAGGACCTCTGGAAGAGCAGTCAGTGCTCTTAACCACTGAACCATCTCCAGCCCTGGGGGAGACTTTCTTGTGATGGGGTTGTGTCTGGAACTCAATTGTGTGCTTGTCATTTGAATCACAGTGTTTTAGCAGGACTCGACTTCTGCTGTAGTGGTTTCCTTCTAGAAATCTGCTTGCTCTAGGAAAGAATATTCTTCCTCTCAAAATTTCGTGTGGCTTAGGGGTACGAGAAGAACTCCCCTGACGGTGTTCTGCTGCTCTCCATGCACATTAAGAGGGTAGAAAGGACTACATTGTGCCGTCTGTTAAGATCGTAACCAGTTGCATTTAGGTCTTTTTATTAAAGTCTTTTTGATAATTATATTTTACCCAGATTTTAAAACTATTGAAGTAGCTCTCTTCAGCAAATAATGCTATCTTCTGAATTTGTGTTAGTATCGTGCACACTTTACTCAGCAGGTCCCTTGTAGACAGCTGTGACTCTGAAAGTGTTAGTCACCCACAGATACCTCAGTGTGCATATGATTTTCACCAGCCCATACTGATCTTTACCTGGTGACCACTCCTTCCTGGTGGACACTTCTCAGAGTGTAGAGAATTATTCTGAAAGATGATGTTGGTTTTGCCCAGGAGTTTCTTCAGAGTCTATTTTGTTGGTTTGTGATGAAAAAGAAAAATGTATTTGGTCCTTGTTGCCAGTTCTAGGCCTGTAGATCCTAAAAAATGAGTGGAATTTGCTATCTGCTTTATCTTATCAAACTCTCACAGTGACATTCCAAATAGGTATTTTAAGTTTCTTCTTCTTTTTTTAGGAAAGTATCTGAGATACAAGACTTCTGGTTTGGAAGTAGCAGTAACTCATCTGTTTTTGTTTTGTTTTGTTTCGTTTTTTGTAAAGCTTTTGCCTTTTACTCTGGCTTAGTCAGGGTTACTGTTGCTGCTATGAAACACTTTGACCAAAAAGCAAGTTAAGAGGAAAGGTTTTATTTGGCTTACAGGTCCATGTTGTATTCCATCATTGAGGGAAGTCAGGACAGGAACTCAAATAGGACAGGAACTCGGAGGCAGGAGCTGATGCAGAGGCCACAGAGAAGTGCTACTCACTGGCTTGCTTCCCCATGGCTTGCTCAGTCTGCTTTCTTATAGAACTCAGGACCACCAGCCCAGGGATGGCTCCGCTCACAAGAACCACTAATTAGGAAAGTTTCCTACAGGCTCGTCTGCAGCCTGATCTTATGAAGGCATTTTCTCAGTTAAGGTCCCTCCTCTCAGATGACTTTAACTTTTGTCAAGTTGGCATAAAACTACCCAACACACACCTTGTCTAACGCATCTGTTAGAGACAGATGACTAGGGAGCAGAAGTCCTGGCCTTGGAAAATTCGTCACCTAAGTGGGTTTATTTTTTTTTTTAATTCCACATACTTGCAAAGAAGATATATGTAGGACAAATGAAACATAAAATTGTAAATTATGACCCTAGATATTGAGACTTTATAGTTCCAGAAAGGCTATTTGAAAGAGGTGTCTTTAGGGAGGTAGACTTTAATGAGAATCTGTTTAAAATTTAGCAATTCCAGATTTTCTGAGCAGATGCACTACTTCAGAACCAGGAACAGGATTGTTATCAAAGAACTTGGTGCAGCTTGTGCAGCGTTTTTATTTTTATGTTTTAGATCTGTTTTATGTGTATGGGTGTTTTGCCTGTGTGCATGTCTTATACCATGTTCTCGTGGTGCCAGTGGAGGGCAGAAGAGGGTGTTGGATCCCCTGGAACCGGAGTGTATTAGTTGCAGGCTGCTCTATGGGTGCTAGAAACCAAACCAAGGCCCTTTGCAAGAGCAGCAAATGCCCTTAGCCTTTGCGTTCTCCCCAGCACCCTAAAATTACAATTTTTTAAAAGTGATTCTGTGACAATTTAAATACTCTTGATTAATTAAATTAAAAGATGTGTCTGACTTGAGTCCAAACATTTGTTTTAGTTGACTGGTTGTTTTCACATTTGTTTTAGGAAGGTATTTGTGGAATGGAACCTTCTATATTATTGCATAAGGAATGATGAGTTACTTGAGGTCAAGCAGGCAGATTCTACAGTAGGGTGGCTGAATGTATAACCTTGCTAAGATTTAAACACTTCACATTCTTTTATTAAAAGTAGGTTTCCCAGGGCTAGGAAGCTGGTTCAGCCTTTGGGAACACTGGCTGCTCCTGCAGAAGACTTGGGCTCAGTTCCCAGCACCTGCATGGTAGCTAAGAACCATCTGTAACTCCAGGTTCCAGGATCTGAAGCCTCCCTCTGGCTTCCGTGTACATGGTGTATATCGACACGCACACGCACACGCGCGCACACACACACACACACATACACACACACATCTGATGCCTCCCTCTGGCTTCTGTGTGCATGGTATATATGGACGGACACACACACACACACACACACCCCACTCATATACATATTAAATAAAAATAAATAATCCTTAAAGATTTCAAGTAGGATATGATGGTACATGTCTTTAATACTGACACTCAGAAGGCAGAGACCAGCCAGGGATACGCAAAGAGGCCCTGTTCTGTGGAGCCCAGTTCCAATGGACACATCTACAAAACAACTCCCATACCTGAGACTCAGGGAACATTTCAGAAGAGGGGTAGAAAGATTGTAAAAGCCAATGAATGGACCAGGGAGTTTGCTCTCAGACTGTCCCCTAGGAATGTCAGAAGCTACACCCATGAAGTCTCATTAACGTGACTGCTTAAACAAGGACAACAGCAGTCGACATGCCAAAGTGGATAATGGAAAGCCAGGAGGCATCAGCCCTACACAAAGAACCACAGGCAATTCAGAAATGCTCAGATGGGAGGAATAGTCTTAGAAGAGCACACCAAATAGTTGTCCAATATCAAATGCCCACACTGAAAACATGCATACATGTACCATTATAGAGACTGAGCAGGTTGAACTTTGGACCATATATGTATGTGCATATACACATATGCATGAAACAGCAATGAAAAAGAGGCTGCCTAGTTAGAGTCACTATTGCTGAGATGAACACCGTGACCAAAGCAATTTGGGGAGGAAAGGGTTCATTAGGCTTATGCTTCCTCATCACTGTTGATCACTGAAGGAAGTTGGGACAGGAACTCAAATAGGTCAGGATCCTGGAGGCAGGAGCTGTTGCAGAAGTCGTGGAGGGGAGTTTCTTACTGGCTTGCTCTTCACAGCATGCTCAGTCTACTTTCTAATAGAACCCAGGAGCACCAGCCTGGGGGTGGCACCACCCACAGTGGTCTGCACCCTCCCATATCAATCACTAATTAAGAAAATGCTTTCTCTGAATGTGGCTGGCCCGAAGTCTTTCTGAAAAGCCATTGACTATGATACTGGGACTTGTTTCCTCTGCATATATTGGATTTTGGGGATCCAGTCTGTTTGGATACTCACCTGCCTGGACCTGGAGGGAGGGGGGAAGGAACTTGAACTTCCCACAGGGCAGGAAACCCTGACTGCCCTAAGGGACGAAGAGGGAGGAGGAGAGGGAGTGGGGAGAGTGGGAGGGTGTTGGGAAGAGGGGCGGAAATGGAAACTTTTATAATTTAATAAAATTTACTCTGAAAAAAAAAGAAAAAAAAAGAAAATGCTATACAGGCTTGCCTACAGCCTGATCATATGGGGTCTCTTTAGTTTGTTTGCTTATTTGTTTTTCAAGACAGGATTTCTCTGTGTTACCCTGGCTGTCCTGGAACTCACTTTGTAGACCAGGCTGGCCTCAACTCAAGGAGATCCACCTGCCTCTGCCTTTTGAGTGCTGGGAATAAAGGCGTGTGCCACCACCTCCTTCTGGAGTCATTTCCTAATTGAGGCACCCACCTGACTTTCTGTTAAGTTGTCACAGGCCAGCCCTTTGGCTGTGAATTTGAAAGAGATCAAGGGAGGAGTACAAGGGAGGGATTGGAGAGTGGAAAGGGAAGGGAGAATGATGTAATTATATTAAAATCTCAAAAGAAGACTTCTTATATGTAATTTTTTGTTGAAAAGAAACTTTAAGGTAGTTAAAGACTACAAAATGAAAAGTTGAATACTTTTATAATTTACTTTTTGATTCACACAGTTATAAATTCAGGAGTTTTCACAAGATGTCTTATAATGCGCACAGAGTGTCTGCTGTCATGGAAAACTACTGAGCACCTGAAACAGGTCTAGCCTGAATTGAGATGTGCTATAAATATGGTGATCTTGAGTTATGAAATAACTATGTTGCTTGAGTTTTAGGTGCATTTTCTTACGAAGATGATGCTGTATATGGTTGGTAGGTTCCCTAGTCTACTTTCTGAAATCTGCTGGGCTGGAACAATGAGTTGATCCCTGAGAACTGGTACCTGCAGCGGGAATGCTTCCCTCTGACCAGGAACTGGTGTACGTTAGAGTAGAGGGATTCCCGCTCATTGTAGCCATAGCTGTGGTAGACCTTGGAGACTTTGGGGCCTCTCTTGTTGTCATGTCTCTCTTCCTCACGCAGGGTTGGTCTGGCTCCTTTTGTTTTGTACCACGTGCAGTTTTTCTCACACATCTGCACCTTCAGGAATTAGGATCATGAGAAAGAGATTGCAAGCCACGTAGTATTCAGGGACCTTGGCCAGGCGATCATCTCTAACCATAAAGGACATGAATGATTGGCTTGTAAAGAAAGAACTGTCTCTACCATCCACTACACAGGCTGTGCAGTAGGAGGGCTCAAAACCCGCATCTTAGTCCACTTCTGACTACTAATTAGTGGGGAACTTTGGGCAAGCATCTGAACTCGTTGGGGTTTTCTTCAAGTCTTGCAAGGAGGCAAGGAGAGAAAGGTTGGGTTAGTAGTTTCTCTTAATAGTCTCTTCTGCAGTGCAGGATAAGCCTTTTAGCTGTAGGACTGACTGGCTACACAGAGTAGTTCTTGTTTCTAACACCGCGAAAGCCTTTTCCTCATCTTAACACCCCTTGTCTCTTGCTGTGCCTTTCCTTTTCTCTCTGCATCTCCCTATTTTAGTATTTTGGGAGTTTGTTACCTTTTCCCTTCTAGACCTAGTCTTTGTTTTTTGTCTCATTTAATGTCTGAGTGCCACACTGGGAATGGACAGCATGCTAGGACTAAAATTGCTTCTACTCTCCTGGTGTTCTAGTGGCTAGTACAAATGTTCTTGGGCTCTAATAGCTTCTATTCCTACAACTAATCTGTGGCCACATCCTGTCACTTACTCCCTGGAGAACGTCTTTACAACTGAAATCAGAGTGTCCTACTTCAGAAACTTGCACGGTGACACAGTAGCTTTCCAGGGCTACAAGGCCTCTTGTCTGTCTTCAGGCTGCTTTTCTACAGCAGGGAATTATTTTCTTAGAGGTCAGGTGGACTCATCTACTTTCCTTAGATGTGATTATATATTCTATACTTAAAGATGTGGTATGTGGGGTTAGTAGACTTGAACTTTGTCTTATTTATCATTTTTTGGCTTGTAGAAAAAGTTGAGAAGTCCAGCAGGTTCCAAGTTACTTCCTCTAGTCTTGCTTTTTAGTCTTATTCTAGTCTAATGTTCCATTTGCTTTAGCCAAAGCCATCTCACTGCAAACCAAGCCTTAAACCTTACTGGAACCACTTCCTACTTGGCCTTGAGTGTAGTCAAGAGACTGTGTGATCATAATGCCTGGGTTTCCTAGGTTATCCTCACCTTTCAGTGGGCCATGCACACAGATTTTCTATTGTTTGACAAAATATAAGTTTATTCCACAATTACTGTGGATCGGAAGTCTGGGCTCAATAGAGCTAACTCCTTTACTTGGTCTTAATAAGCTGTGTTCAAGGTATTGTCCATGTTTTTTTCTTTTTAAGATTTACTTTTAATTACATGTATGTGTGTGTGTGTATGCATATGAGTGCAGGGGCCCACAAGTGCAAAGGAGGGGGGCACCATCCTTTGCAGCTGGACTTATAGGCAGCTGTAAACTGCTGTGTGGATGCTGGGAACCAAATTTGGATCCTCTTGAAGAGCAGCAAATATTCTTGACTGATCAGCCATTTCTCCAGCTCCCTCTGCTGTATTCTTATCTGGGGGGTTGAGTAGGGAAAAATCTCTGCCAAGTTCATTGAGGTTACTGGCAAAAATGATATTCAGTGGTATATATGACTGAGAGTCTTAGGGATTTGCAGGCAATTAATTGTTGCCTTACCTCAGGGCACAGATGTCACCTGCAGTTCCCAGTGGGTACCTGGCATCTCCCAACATGGTCATTTTGTCAATCCCTTACTCTAGTCTATCCCTAGATCCTCTTACTCTAGTCTGCTAAGATAAGTTGTTAAAGAATGTAGTGGAATCGAGAGGGGTGGCAGGCTGTTCCCATTACTATACTTCAGTATTTTATTGGTTAGAAGCTTGGTAAAAGCCCTGAAATGCTTTAAGGAGGATGATTCTACTTCAAAGATGTGAACACCAATGGTTCACATTGAGTGAGTCTGAGTGC